>NC_082653.1:76514286-76769286 GCF_028023285.1 Balaenoptera ricei | reverse complement strand
TCCATACTTGGTTATCTGCTGAGGACTTACTTTCATTTTTGGTATTGAATATACGACCCTCTGGTTTTCTATAGCATGCACAACATGGTAGCTTAATTTGATAAAATAATTATTGGTATGAAAGCTCTGGAAAGACATCAAAACATTTACAGTGGCTACCTTTAATTCATGGGATTGTGAGTGATTATTTTTCTTCTTTTTGCTTAAGTCTATATACTGTTTATGACAAAAAAACAAACGTTTCAATGCAATGGTTTCCCATTTAAATGATGTTTTCCCTCAGGACTGTGAAATGAGAAGTCAGAGCTTAAGAGAAAGAAACTTGAGGACTGTATCTACTTTGGGTTTTGAAGAGCAGTAGTGAGGTGTTCTGAATCCAAGGTTAAGCCCTTGCTGTCTGGAAATATCTAATGATGACCCCCCAACCCCATGGCACTGGAGAATTTATAGTGTCAGTGGCTCTGTATACATAGGATGCCTGGATAATTAGGGGAAGCCTTCCCCGCCGGGCTTTTTGGCCTCCTCTAAATCTTGATTACCGTGCAGATTTATGGTGCTGAATTCTGAATTGAGACATAGATCCCTATCCCAGATGATATCTTTATCAGCCTTGGTCCCCTCTGATACACATTTGCCCTATCCATTTTGATTTGTACGCAAGATTCTAGACCACAGTGATAGACTAAGGGTGTATAATGGGAAAAATAATACATATCATTTTGATTTTTAGGACATTCAGTGCTTTAACACTACATACTTGCCTTTGTTTTAAAGCTAATTCTATGCCCTAAGAGGTTCTATATAAAAGATCTTATTTTTAGCCATACACTGTGGCTATATATAAATGTTCTGTAAAATATATCCCTAGATAAAAGTGCTTATTACTTTTTTGAAGTTTTTTAAAAACCTTTCTTTTGGTAAATAAAAGTCTTTTAGGCTTTGATGTGACTATTACACCCTTGGATTGGGTTCTTTCTCCATTCCTTTATCCCAAGCCCCTGTGGGACCCCTATAAGAAAAAATGGGAGGGGGGAGAAGCATGGATTCCTTAATAAGTCCCAAAGGTAATCAAACGAAAGAAATGCAATATGAACAAACTCACAAAATATTCTTGTGCTTCTTTGGGGAATACTTAATGCACATAAGGTCAGGCCTTTGTAATGTTAATTTCAGAGTTATAGGAAAAAAGCCATCATTTTAAAGACTAATGTTGCTCTCTCTGAAAAAACCTTTGATTTACAAAGAAAGGCTGTTCTCACACAGCTGCATTAAACCAGTACCCAGTGGCCTGGAGATGGCAGACCTGCTTGGTGGAGGAATGCTCCTTTCAGGATGCTTTCAGCATTTAGCTGAAGCTGAAGGAGCCTGCCTGTGGTATCCTGTTTTTCTTCGGTCAAAACAACTTGTTCAGTTTGGGCATGGTACAACCCTTATTCTTTAGATGTGTTGGTCTGGAGTGACAACGTAGCTCAGCAAGTGCGGGTGCCCTTCCCCTCTCCCAAGGCTGGCATTAAGCAGAGGAGTCACGGCAGACACAGTGTAGGTGTAGGTACTGCAGGTGTCTTTCGGTTACAGTGACCTGACACAGCCCCCCTGATTTCCACCACAGGTGGTGCCAGTGCCTTCTCACCAACCTGTAAACCTCCATGCTTCGTAGAGCAGATTGTGTAGCTGGAAAGAATGTGAAACTTACAACCCCTTCTCCCAAACAGGGTCCAAGGCAAGTGGTCATCCAGTCAATACTAGAACATTGCCAGGGGCTACCAATCTATCATCTTCAGAGGTCACTGATTCCATCTTTGGTTCCCTCTCTCCTCTACTTCCATTCCTACCTCCTTCCATCCATACTTCCCCTTCTGTCTCCTTCTGTCTTTTCTGTTGGTCCTTATTCTACTTTTTGGGGTTATACAAATCAGGCAACATTTTCACATTAAATATAATTAAGCAGTAAAATAAAATTAAATATGAATACCTTTTGCAAAGTGCCTGACATACCAGGACTTGCTCAGTTAACATCTTCTTCCGTTCCTTCCTTCTACCTGATAACTCGTTCAGTATTTGAGACAGTTGTCATGTCCCTTCTGAGTTAATCTCATTCATCCTGGTTTCTTATCCACTCATCTTCTTAGTCTCTTTCCCCTCAAACTGTGTCCCACTGTGTGTGTGTGTTTGTGAAAGCATGATTCTCAAAACTGGCTATAGTTTTCTTTGTAGGGTCTGCTTTGCCAACTTCTTATCATTAAGGAATGAGGAAGAAGGAAAGAGCAAGAAGGGAGGAATGCCAGGCTTTTTTAGAGGAGGCAATATATGGAAATTACTCTTGTTTCTTCTCTAAAGTAGTAAAGGTCACAGCAGTAGTTGCAAACCCCGTAGGCTGCCTACCGCCCTCCACACATACAGCATTACTATTCTTGCCGATTTTACCCTTAGGCATCCTTTATTTCTTGCACAGATGGTCTCACTCAGGCCTAACAAAATGTTTTAAGCTTTGCATAAATTAAAACAAGAGGTCTCTGAGTACTAAAGTGCAACTTTTTTTAAACTTGAAAACAACTATGCTGGCATCTTCTACAAAACTACAGCCTCAAGCCAGGCTTCCATAATGAGTTTTCCTTAAAAAAAGGAGAGGGATGAGAATGTGTTAGTGTATATATGTATGTGTACCAAACACACAATTGGTTCTAATCAACGGTTAGATGGCTTTTATGCTGTTCTGTGTTCCCCTGAAGGTTGACCAGGCACTAGTCATGATTCAGCTTGAAAAAAATCGATTTGGAAATATTATTTTGGGGGCTTCTGAGTTTCTTCATTATTTCAGTACATGATAACTGTGGAGACATCTAGGCTTGCAGGAACTCCACCCTAGACCTCTTTACACCATGTCACTGGGTCTTATCCAGGCTAAACTTGACTGTGGTTGAAAGAAAGTGGTGAGTCAGCTCAGAAAGAAAAATACACTGTTCCTCCCAATTCTGTTATAACCTGTCCCAAAGCAGTGACACACGGCACATTCCATTCTTGAGATAACTGGGAAAATTAGTATGATCTTCTAGAGACATTGCCTCCCTTTGATTCGTAGTTATCAACAGAAGAGTGATGCCACAGATCTTTTCTACTCAGCATGTGTACTCTTAACAGAGTTGACTCATTTAATGAACTGTGACGTGTAATGAAGCTTATTATAAATTCATGAGCTTTGGTTGGCTTTTGAGTCATTAGACTGAACCTACCCTTACATTTTACCTGGATAATAATAGTAAGAGTACCTACCATGTATTGAGCTCCTACTATGTGTCAGGTACTATGTGAATTATTTTATATACATTATTTATCATTATCCTATGGGCCCATTATAGAAAAATCAGAAAATACTGAAGAGTAGATAGAAGAAAATTTACCTAGTGTTCCTTCGTTCTCCAGAGTTAACCTTTCCCATTTTACCTCCTGATCTCTCTGTATTTCCTTACACAGTAGTGCTCATACTCTGCAAGGATCATACTTGTAAATATTACTTTAGATGTCATATCCTCCTTTTTTCACTTCACCTAATAGCACAGGCCTAGTTTCATATTATTAAGAAGTCTTTGTTAAGATCAATTTTTTTCAAAAGTTAAGCTACAGAGGCCCTTATAGAATTGAGTAATGCCATCCAGGACGTATAAACTACCTTTAAAAATGAATCCAACCCTTAAATAAAATCCAGGAGCCAATCCATGTTCATGTTGTAACAGAATGTTTTTCTCTGTTACAGCACCTCACAGGAGTCTATTCCTGAAGGATTTAGTGGTCAAAATGCTCAGTTCTTTGGGGTCTTGAGTTTCTCATTTCTCTAAAAGAACCACTTTTAACAATTCTGTGAATAACTAAAGGGCAGCAGAAACTGATGTCACGTGAATGTTGTCATCACTTGATACAGTTGATAGGCATTATGGCTTTTTCATTCTAATATGATTCTGCATAGATGCTACCTATATTCACGGCCACTTAGATGATATAAAAAGTGGTAAATTTTCAACATAAGGGGGTGGCATTTTGATACTTCTCTTTGTCCCTAAACTATTTAGAAACTCTAAACTTAGCTGTTAAAAGTAAGCACACAACAACCTAGGATCACAGTTTTTGAAAACTCTTGACACAGTAACTTTATCCACGTATGTAAATCCTAGTTCT
Source organism: Balaenoptera ricei (assembly GCF_028023285.1). Lineage (NCBI taxonomy): Eukaryota > Metazoa > Chordata > Mammalia > Artiodactyla > Balaenopteridae > Balaenoptera > Balaenoptera ricei. The sequence continues at coordinate 76,765,116 of NC_082653.1, read as the reverse complement.
TGAAGAATATGTTAACAAGGTACTGCTAATAATGTCATACTCTTTAGCCTATGATTAAAGAGTCAAGATGGAAACTGGCAATATTACTAACGCCACCATTCCAGTTGTTTGACAGTGAACAGTGATTTGCTATTTAAATACTTAAAATGAATCACTTCCAGTAAATATTTCCTTAAAGTTTATCTTTGTGTCACTAAACAATGATTCTTGTTTTTCTTGTTTTGAATTTTATATAAATGGAATCAATTCTGCAGTTCTGTTTTTCTGCTCGTTAGTTCCTGAGAGTCAACAATGTTGTTGTATGTAGCTGTAATACATTCATTTTCATTGCCGTATACTGTTCCATTGTGTCACTATACCAGTTTACAAATTCTCTGTTGACCGACAAATAACAATATAGATTGTTTCCAGTTTTGACCCGTAACAAATAGCGCTATATGACTATTCTTTTACATGTCTCCTGGCACATATTCTTGATTTTTACCTAGGATTAGAGTTGCTGGAATTTTAGGGAATGTACATAACCAACATTACTGGATAATACCAAGTTGATTTCAAAACTAATTGTACCAATTTCCACTCTCACTAGCAGTGTAAATGTGTTGCAGTTGTTTCTTACCAATACTCTTAACTGTCAGACTTTTAAATTTTTTCCAGTGGGATAGGTATTGAAGTGTGTGTGTGTGTGTGTGTGTGTGTGTGTGTTTAACAACATCAGTGTGGGGGTTTTTTTTGAAATTTTTTTTAGATTGATTTATTTATCTATCTTTTTTTTTTTTTTTTTTTTTGGCTGCATTGGGTCTTTGTTGCTGCACACGGGCTTTCTGTAGTTGCGGTGAACAGGGGCTACTCTTCATTTCAGTGCACGGGCTTCTCATTGTGGTGGCTTCTCTTGTTGTGGAGCACAGGCTCTAGGCGTGCAGGCTTCAGTAGTTGTGGCTCGCGGGCTCTAGAGCACAGGCTCAGTAGTTGTGGTGCACGGGCTTAGTTGCTCCGCGGCACGTGGGATCTTCCTGGACCAGGGATCAAACCCATGTCCCCTGCATTGGCAGGTGGATTCTTAACCACTGCGCCACCAGGGAAGCCCCATCGTTGTCATTTTAATTTTAACTTTTTTGTCTATTCTGATTTCCTCTTCTGAGCATGCTTTTTTGGATCTTTTTTTCCATGCTTTTATTTTGATGTTGGACTTTCTCTTATTCAATTATAAGAGTGTTTTATATATTTTGGTCACGAATACTTTGTGAATAATATGTGTTGCAAATCATTTCCCAGATTGTAACTTTTTTACCCATTCTGTTCATGGTATCTTCTGATGACTAGAAATTCTTAATTTTAAATTAGTTGAATTTACCACTTTTTCAGTATAGTTTGTATGTTTTATATCTTGTTTTAAGAATTCTTCTCTACTCTGATGTCCTAAAAGCATTCTATACTGTTGTCTAAAGTGTTCTAGTTTTATCTTTCACGTTTAATTAATCCATGAAGAATTAATTTTTGTGTATAGTGTGAGATAAGTGTTCAATTTTATTTCTCTCCATATGGTGAAGCATCTACACTACCACAATGTATTAAATAGTCTGTTCATTTCTCAGTGATCTGAGGGACCAACTCTGTTGTAAATAAAGTCTCCAAATTTACATAGGTTTGTTTCTGAGCTTTCTTTTCCATTAGTCACTTTATTCAAATACTAACACTATACTGTTGTAATTACTATAACTTTTAAACAGTGTTTATTATCTTTTAAGTCAAACTCCCTCCCCACACCTCATGCACATACATTTTCAGGGATGTCTTGGTGATTCTTGGCTCACTGCTCTGCCATGTAAATTTTAGAATTAGCTTATCAAGTCCCAAATCCTGAAAAAAATGTTGTATTTTCATTGGAATTGCATTACTTATTGAGGAATTTAGAAGGAATTGACATCTTTATGATATTGCCTCTTCTAATCATTGAACATAATATTTCTGTTCGTTTATTTAAAACTTCTTTTTTTGGAGTTCCATGAAGTTTTTAATTTTCTCTACATGTTTCTTTATAATATACTTGCACATTTCTGTTAGATTTTTTCATAGGTACTTGATTTTTTTATACTATTGCAAATAATATTTTCCAATGTTACATTTATAAAAATTCCACTTCTGGGTATATACCCAAAAGAATTGAAAGGAGGGACTTGAATAGATATTTGTATACCAATGTTCATAGCAGCACTATTCACAATAGCCAAAAGGTGGAAATAACCCAGATGTCTATTGACTAATGAATGGATAAACAAAATATGGTATATCTGTATAATGGAATATTATTCAGCCTTAAAAAAGCGGGAAATTCTGACATATTCTGTAACATGGACGAATCCTGAGGATGTTATACTAAGTGAAACAAGCCAGTCACTAATGAATGTTGGTTATTAGGGGTCGGGGGAGGAGGGAATGGGGAATTATTGTTTAATGAACATGAAGTTTCAGTTTGGGGAGATGAAAGTTCTAGAGATGGATGATTGTGACGGTTCCACAACACTATCAACATACTTAATGCCACTGAACTGTATATTTAATGGTTAAAATGATAAATTTCTTGTTACATATGTTTTACCGCAAAAAAAGTTACATGTAAAATTTATTGCTGGTATATAAAAATGCATTGGAGTTTTATGTATTGATTGTGAATCTAATAGCCTTGCCAAACTCTTACTAATTCTAGTAAGTTTTTTGCAGCTTCATCTGAATTTTCTATGTACATAGTCATGTTTTTATTTATATATATATATGTATATATATATATATGTGTATATATATATATATAATGACAGTTTTGTTTCTTTTCTAATCTTTTACTTGTTTTTCTTCTTAGTTTATTTACCTAGGACATTAAGTAAAATGTCAAATAGAAATAGTGATAGCCGGATTCCTCTCCTTAATCTTAAAAGAAGCACTATGAACGTTTCCCATGATGTAGGGTGTACATTTTTTGCTTTGTTTTGTTTTCAGATAGCCTTTATCAGATTATGGAAGTTCCCTTCTATTTCTAGTTTGTTAAGATTTAATTTTTGTCATGAATGCTCTTGAATTTTATTATACGCTTTCTGCATTATTGAAGTGATATGATTTTCCCCTAATCTGTTACTGTGATAAAATACAACATTGGTTTTCTAATGTTAAATCAATCTGTAATTTCCTCAGTTAAACCCAAATTGATAATGATGTATTGTATTTTTCACACAATGCTGGATTTAGTTTTCTGACATTTCATTTAGGACTTTTTCATCTATGTTCATGAGTAAAATTTTTTTTTTCTCAAATTGTCTTTGTGAGGGTTGTTATCAAGGCTATATTCACCTAATAAAATGAGTTGCAGAGTGGAATTATTTCTGCCTTTGGTGTTCAATAGAATTTGCTGTTTAAACCAAAAGATGTTAGACTTTTTCTGTACAGTGCTAGATAGTAAATAATTTAGACTCTGTGAACCACATGGTCTCTGTTGCAGGTCCTCAATTCTCTCATTATATTGTGACAGCAGCCAAAGGCAATACATAATGAGTGAGTGTGGCTGTGTTTCAATAAAACTTTATTTACAAAAATGACAGCAGGCCAGATTTGCCGGTGGGCAACTCCTGGTTTAAACCATCTGAGACTGGAATTTCTTTATAAAGTTTTTTTTTTTTTTAGTTTATCCATTTCTTTGTTAGAATTTCATTCAAATATTTTATTCCTTCTTGCATCAGTTTTATTGTTTTATATTTCCAGTAATGTTTCCATTTCATTGAGGCTTTCAAATTTATTAAATAATTTAAATACCCTCTGTTACTGTTTTAACATCTACTGTTTCTAATTAATTCTCCTCCTTCATATCCTCTTAATTGTGCTATTTACATTTTTTTGGTTATTTGTTTTTTCTTGATTTTTCTTGCTAAGAATTTAGCAAGAGCTTTTTTAGCCTCTTCATAGAACCAACTTTAGCCTTGTGTCTTTTCTTCTTTGTTTATATACTCTGTTGTATCTTCTTTAATTTTAGTTTTTGCTCATGGCTTTATTATTTTTTCCAACCTCTTTAGGTTTAATTGTTTGGTTTTTTAAATTTTTGAGATGGATGCTTAGGTCATTAACTTTTAGCCTTTTATCCTTTTTTTAAATATATATAAGTTAAAGCTGTAAATTTTTCTCTGAGTATTGCTTTAGCTTCATTTCACAAACTTTTATATGTATGTCGTATTTTTGGTATTCTTTGATTAAAACTATTTTTTATTTTTCTGTATGATTCCTTCTTTTATCTACATTTAAAGTATATTTCTTGATTTTAGATACATATTTTTAGATTTTTTTTCTTTCTGTTGCTAGGAACATGGTCAATATGATGCTAATCCTTTGTAATTTGTTGAGACTTACTCTGTGGTTCAGTATGGTGTTAGTTTTCTTAAGTAGTCTATGAGAATTTGAAAAAATATACAGATATACCCTGAAATTATTGAATTTAGTATTATTTATATGTACAGTAAATCAAGCATGTTAATTTTGTTGTTGAAATTATATATATTTGTACTTATTATTCTGATTGATATATCAAGTACTGAGAGAGGGGTGTTAAAATCTTTCAGCATGACTGTGCACTGTAGTTCTCTCAAATTTTGCCATATATGTGTATTTCTTTTCTTGAGGTTATGTAAGATTGCATATATTTTTAGAATTGTTAGGTCCTGCTGAGGAAATGAGTAATTTATTATTGTGGTAACTTTTTTTAAAAATAAATTTATTTATTTGTTTATTTTTGGCTGCATTGGGTCTTCGTTGCTGCACGTGGGCTTTCTCTAGTCGTGGCGAGCGGGGGCTACTCTTTGTTGTGGTGTGCAGGCTTCTCATTGCAGTGGCTTCTCTTGTTGCAGACCACAGGCTATAGGCATGTGGGCTTCAGTAGTTGTGGCACGCGGGCTCTAGAGCACAGGCTCAGTAGTTGTGGCGCATGGGCTTTGTTGTTCCGCGGCATGTGAAATCTTCCCAGACCAGGGCTCGAACCCGTGACCCCCACATTGGCAGGTGGATTCTTAACCACTGTGCCACTAGGGAAGTCCATGATGACTTTTTTAATCTATAGAATTTTTTTTTACTTTAAAGTCTTTTTAGCCTGATTTTATTGGAGCTACAGCAGCATACTTTTAGTTGCTATTTCCCTGATTTTTTTTTTTTTAAAAGACCTTTTTACTCATGACTCTTTTGTCTCCTTACGTTTTAGGAGCACTCTCTTAAAGCACTGCATAGATGGATTTTTTAAAAACAATATTTATTTATTTATTCATTTATTTGGCTGCATCGGGTCTTAGTTGCAGCATGTGGGGTCTTTGTTGCGGCATGTGGGATCTTTCGTTGTGGTATGTGGGATCTTTCGTTGTGGTGTGCGGGTCTTTGTTGTGGTGCGTAGGCTTAGTTACCCTGTGGCATGTGGGATCTTACTTCCCTGACCAGGGATTGAACCCACGTTCCCTGAATTGGAAGGGAGATTCTTAATCACTGGACCACCAGGGAAGTCCCCCATAGATTGATTTTTTTTTTTAAGCCCATCTGATCTGATAATCTTTGTCTTTTAACTGCAGCTTTTAGCCCATTTACATTCATTGCAATTACTGATAAATTTGAACTTATTTTATGCTTTTGTTTTCTGCCTTTTCTATATTTCTTTTTCCTTTCATTCCTTGCTTTGTTCTGAATTGATAATTTTTTCTCAATTTTCCTCTCAGTTTTTTTAGAAATTATGTACACTATTTCAATCCTTTTGATGGTTACTCTGTCAATTTTATAGGAACTTACCAAAGTCTTAAGTTATTTAGGAGGAGAAGAAATACATTGATTAATACAAGGAACTTTGAACACAATCGCATCATTCGCATTCCTGTTACCTTATATTATATCTTAATTCTGTTGTTTAACCCCAGCAGTTATTATAATCATCATCTTCATTACTATTTATCATTTATTATTTTAAAAAATTATGATATAACTTTTGTTTGTTTAGATTTGACCATGCATTTCCCCATTTTATGCCTTTCATGTTTTCTTGTATATCATACTCTCCATCTTGGATTATTTTCATTCTACGTAATCCTATATATTTTTTAGAGATTTCTTTACCTGGAAAGATATTTTTTACTGTATTAAATTTTAGGTTGACTGTTTTCTTTTAGACACTGAAGACATCATTCTAGTGTCTTGAAGATTCTGTACTGTTGTGGTTGAAATATCAGCTGCTGTTTAATTATTTGCTCCATTGAATGTAATGTGTTCCTTCTCTGCCTGCTTTTAAGTCTTTATATTGTTTTCTGTGTTCTGAAGCTTAACTGTGTTGCATCTAAGTTTAAATTTCTTTTTGCATGTCTTACTCAGATTTACCAGTTGTCATTTTATCCCATGTGCATTATTATTTGCTTTTCCTTTCTCATATACACTTTTTTCCTGAACCATTTGAGTACAGATTGCATACAACATTTTGCCTTAAATAATTCAGTTTATATTTCTTAAGAACAGGACTGTTCCCTTACATAATCTCAGTATAATTATCAATTTCAGTAAATAAAGCATTGGTACAATACTTTCGTCTAATTACTGTCTGTATTCCAATTTTGCTAGTTGACCTAACATTATTCTTTATTGCATTTTTTCCCCCTCAATACAAGATACAGTCTAGTGTCAGGTATTACATTTAGTTGTCTCTCTTTAGCCTTCATTAATCTGGAACATTTCTATGGTCTTGTCTTGTCTTTTAACATTGGCATTTTTAAAGAATACAGTCCTCATCTCCTTCCCCACCCCTTTTTCTGAGATGGAATGTTTCTCCTTTGGGGCTTGTCTGATGTTCATAGTTATATTGAGGTTATGCGTTCTTGGCTAGAATGCTACATAAGTGATGCTTCTTCCTCAGAGTATCACATGCCGAGACCTATAATATCCATCTGTCCCTCATTGATGATACTAATTTTGATTATCCAGTCAAGGTGTTACCTGTTTTTTCCACTGTATAATTACTGTTTTTTCACCACTGGTACTAGTAAGCAGTTTCTAACAGACACTTTCCGATCAATCAAGCAGCTTATTCATCATCAAAATTTCTCCCACTGTTTAGCATTTATTGATGATTCTTGCCTGATCCAGTCTTTACCAGAATGGTTATAAAATGATGATTTTTAAAAAATTCTACCGCTCCCTCCAAATCTTCCAGTCTTTGGTATTCTAATATAAGTAAGAGCTGTTTTCCTTTTTTTTTTTTTTTTTTTTTAGTTATCTATTTTATACATATTAGTGTATATATGTCAATCCCAATCTCCCAATTCATCCCACCACCACCCCCGCCACTTTCCCCCCTTGGTGTCCGTACGTTTGTTCTCTACATCTGTGTCTCCATTTCTGCCTTGCAAGCTGGTTCATCTGTACCATTTTTCTAGATTCCACATATATGCGTTAATATATGATATTTGTTCTCTTTCTGACTTACTTCACTCTATATGACAGTCTCTAGGTCCATTCATGTCTCTACAAGTGACTCAATTTTGTTCCTTTTTATGGCTGAGTAGTATTCCATCGTATATATGTACCACATCTTTTTTATCCATTTGTCTGTCGATGGGCATTTAAGTTGCTTCCATGACCTGGCTATTGTAAATAGTGCTGCAGTGAACATTGGGGTGCATGTGTCTTTTTGAATTATTGTTTTCTACGTGTATATGCCCCATAGTGGGATTGCTGGGTCATATGGTAATTCTGTTTTTCGTTTTTTAAGGAACCTCCATACTGTTCTCCATAGTGGCTGTATCAATTTACATTCCCACCAACAGTGCAAGAGGGTTCCCTTTTCTTCACACCCTATCCAGCATTTATTGTTTGTAGATTTTCTGATGATGCCCATTCTGACCGTTGTGAGATGATACATCATTGTAGTTTTGATTTGCATTTCTCTAATAATTAGTGATGTTGAGCAGCTTTTCATGTGCCCCTTGGCCATATGTATGTCTTCTTTGGAGAGATGTCTATTTAGGTTTTCTGTCCATTTTTTGATTGGGTTGTTTGTTTTTTTAATATTGAGCTGCATGAGCTGTTTATATATTTTGGAGATTAATCCTTTGTCCATTGATTCGTTTGCAAATATTTTCTCCCATTCTGAAGGTTGTCTTTTTGTCTTGTTTATAGTTTCCTTTGCTGTGCAAAAGCTTTGAAGTTTCATTAGGTCCCATTTGTTTATTTTTGTTTTTATTTCCATAACTCTAGGAGGTGGGTCAAAAAAGATCTTGCTGTGATTGATGTCAAAGTGTGTTCTTCCTATGTTTTCCTCTAAGAGTTTTATAGTGTCCAGTCTTACATTTAGGTCTCTAATCCATTTTGAGTTTATTTTTGTGTATGGTGTTAGGGAGTGTTCTAATTTCATTATTTTACATGTAGCTGTCCAGTTTTCCCCGCACCACTATTGAAGAGACTGTCTTTTCTCCATTGTATATCCTTGCCTCCTTTGTCATAGATTAGTTGACCATAGGTGCGTGGGTTTATCTCTGGGCTTTCTGTCCTGTTCCGTTGATCTATATTTCTGTTTTTGTGCCAGTACCATATTGTCTTGATTACTGTAGCTTTGTAGTATAGTCTGAAGTCAGGAAGTCTGATTCCTCCAGCTCTGTTTTTTTCCCTCAAGATTGCTTTGGCTTCTTTTTTCCCCTTCTAAAATTTATTTAGTCAATATAAATTTATAAATTCCCATTTTTCTCAGCAGTCTTGAGTTCATTACTATACTTAATTGTTTTAGTACAGTTGTCCTAAATTTGACCAGTGGTAGATATATCTAAACTGACCCCTGTGTCCTTGTGTTCATATTATTGTTTTGAGCACTTTCCTACTTTCTGGCATTATAAGCAATCATTTTATATCTACCCTGCCTTCATCCTGGGAACCATAAAAAAAATTCTCTTTTCTTCTTTTTCAAAACTGTTAACTCTTTTTAAGATTCTTCTTCTCCCTGAAGATTTAAACATACTTATTTTAAATTCCATGTCTGAAATTCCAATATCTAAAGTATTAACATTGATTAATGTATCTGTTCATTGTATCTGCTAGGTTTCACTCACGGCGTTTGTTTCCTTACTTGTTTGGTGATTGATTGTGAGTTGCTTATTTTTCCTGGAACTTTATTTGTAAGAATTCTTTGACACCTGGAATAAAGGTGGCTTTAACAGGCATTTGATTCTTTCATTTCTCTGTCAGAACTACCAATGTGGGACCTTTTTATAATCTTGGATTGAAGTTTTTCAGACCACTACATGTAAATTAAGGCTTTAAATCTATATGAGGGTTAGCTTGTCATTATGAATTATCAAAAGAGTATTTTTTCTCCACAGTAATATTTGAGATGGGAAATTTTCATTGAATTTTTACTCAAGGGGCATAATAGCTCATTTCTAGTTCACCTGGCACTGAATGTGTGGGTCTTTCATGTCCAGTTCTGTTGGGAAGTCTCCTGTTAGATTTCTTGTTGTAGGTGGGCCCTGTGCTTTGCTCTTGATCCCTAGATTTATGAGGACTTGAAACCAAGACTAAATTTCAGCCCAGCTTGGTAAATATTCTTAAGGCAGGAACTACAATTTTTTCTTCCTCTCTTTGCTTTATTTTTGGCCTGAATATTGCTTATTATCTGACCGTGGATATAGATTAGAAGGGTATTTTAAAATTCATTTTATTTAGTTTTGTCATTGTGATCAGTTCAAGATTAAGTTTGGTACGTAATCTCCCATTTCACGAGGCTAGAAATAGCTGTGTTCCTGCTAAAACGTTGGTGCTCTGCAACCTGAACCAAAATATTTATCTATAAAAGTCAAGTAATTGTGTTCTTTTCCTAAAAAAATAGACAGTGTAAACATTAATGGAATTTAAATTATTTCTTCCATTTCTTTGCGCATATGCTTTTAAACATACATTAGATTGTTCTTCCTTCTTAAGAGGGATTAATATTTCATTATTCTATAAAGCTCTACAAATAGCTTCTTGTTTTGCAGAGAGCATCATGAACTCCAGGTGCTTTGTAACCTGATCGAGTTTAGGAACTGCTCCTAGACCAAATTTAATCATTGGCTGTTCTTCCTAAGCACCCAGTGCTTTCCTGCTTCTGTGACTTGTTCTCACTGCTCCCTGTATGTCGAATACCTTCCATTTCTACATGTTCCACTGTCACCATTCCTTTGGCAAGTGCTTCAAAAGCTACTGCCTCTGTAAAGCTTTCCTTTATTCTTCTCTTTTGACTTTATGAACTACTTTACTAGTTTGTAAGCTCCTTAAGAATGAGTTCCACAAACATGTTAACTTTGTTATATCTTCTGCAGTAAAGTATTCTCACAGATAAGAGTAAATGGTTCTTCTCTATCTGTTGAATGAAATGGGCAGATAGCAACATAATAGGATAATTGTACTTCTGCCTCCTGGACTATCTCAGCCTATATGTGCTTTAAATCCTAAAACTGGTTTGTGGTGTTTCCGTTGAAAGGGTCTTGACCCTCTCCTCTTAGCATAACAATCCTCCTCCTAACTCAGAAAGAAGCGTGGCTGAGCCGGGCTCAGTGGAACCTGATCTTCCCCACCTGCCTTCAGGAATCCCTCGATTAAATGCAGTGGGTGTTCTGAACCAGAAACCACTTTGTAGGCTTTTAGAAAGAAATGGTTAGAGACTAACCATAAAACAGAATTTAAATGACAAAACAAATAATCTTTCCTTTTCTATTTCTCCTCTTCCTGTGATGTTCCTTTTGACATTCACATTCCAAACCAAAGCCCTGCAAATAAATGAGGTAAATGCCTGCCCTCCTTTGGCAGGCAAGGCTTTCCCTCAGATGTATTTTATAACTTTGGCTGATGTGGGAAGAACTTTTCTTTCCAGAGGTGGTTTCATGGTAATATCCTTCAAAAGCTCACATTGTACAGTTTAACTTCTTCTTTATTGTTTTATTAGCTTTGCTTTGGGAGGTTTTATTCCTCATTTCAGCTGGCTTATGGAAAGAGACACAACTTTTATGCAGCTAATTTGATTATTGTTTTCGTGCATACTGAATCATGCTTATCAAAAGCACCATTTACCTTGTGTTGTCAAAACTAAAAAGGTGAGCGTAAACCATTTTCCAAGGGTTTTTAAGACTCTTAATTGTATATGCTGAAAGAGAGTAATGCTCAGTTTTATTAATTATTAGGTTATAGTTTCATGTGGAAAGAACCAGCCTGCAACTTTCCCCCAGGTTCAACAGCATTTTTGCTGAAAACTTGAAAAGACTTAAGTGTATTGGAACTAGGGACTGAAACTTTATCTTTCCCTGAATACCAGGGTTGCTTTGTTATGGTGTTTCCATTTGTGGCATAATGAATGTGTAGGACGCTAATGATGTGGTCTCTAGGTGTTCCCCTACTACTCAGAACGCTGATAATGAGCTGCGAGTAATTGGTATGAGTCCCGGAAGATGAATTCTGATTACCTTTGTGGGGCCATTCCACTCTGCTCCCTTCCTCCTTGATGTTTCTGTAAAGAACATTTGGATTTTGAAGAGAGTATTGTGTATTTGACTTTTAATTAGATTTGCAGTATGTTGGGTTAATAAACTAGGGCTCCCTCTTCTTCAGCGTTTCTGAAGGGATGTGTGTGGATGTGACACGGTGGGCTGTGGGGAGAAGTGAGGCTCATACAGGCAGCAACGATGGTGCTCTTCCCCTCGTGCCTTGGTGGTGAAGGCAGGTTTATAGTGGTTGAGGTCCGATTTCATCCCATGGTCCATCATCCACAAGTGGCTCCCAGTCGTCCTAGGACCTGCCAAACTTGCGTCTGCCCTGTACGGGAGGCAGCCTCAGAATGAAATATGAGAGTTGTCCATCTTTGTGTCTTTGCTACTCAGAAAACAGATCGGCTTGGTTGACCACACCCTTTTACTAGGATTTACAGGGACTACTTGGCTTTTACTTGCTCCCTTTCCACCTCCTACTGTTTTGTTCCCACTTGGGTCTGTTTTTCTCCTTTTCTGTGTGTTGAGCCATTGCCTTCTCTATCACAGCTTTCAGATCCATCAGGCGTAGAGAGAGGGAGTCCTTGAGCATCTGTAATCTACCCCGGTTTTTAATCTGGAGGAGAACTAAGGAAGGGGAATCACCTCGCAGTCAACCCACAACATGGTCTCTGAGCTTTTACTTTGTTTAGAGAGTCACGACACATCTCATAGTCCCTAGTATGACAGATAGTCCTCTCCCCTCCTTGTACGAAAAGTGGATATCTGGTCTCTGCTTTGGTCTCCATTGTTTTCCAGTGACCTTTCAACTTAGGTATTCTTTTTAGACCTGGCCCTGCTAGCCCCCAGCCCTATAATTTGGGCCCTGCTCTTTTAAGGGCAGGTCTTCCAGATGAGATGTATGCTACAGTTCTGAGAAATCGTGTTGCTCTGTGCTTCCTGTCATAGTTCTCCACCTTCTTTGATGCCCACTCATCTCTCCCCCTTCATTCTGACTCACTTTAGAGATCATAATTAAAAAAAAAAAAAATCATAGGCCTTACATAATAGGCCAGGCTTTTCTCCCTGCTACTGATATAACCGTGTGGCTGGACCATCCTTCTTCACACCTATCCTACTATATTGTGAGTACACCACTACTCCTCATCTGTGAATCCAAAGATCTGGCACCATTTTCCTGCATCCTCGTCAGAGTGAGAGCGTAGGAATTGAGGTAGGCTGAAAACAGGAGCGAGGGCAGAGGTTTCCCACTCACCCCCACAGGGATTCTTTCTTGGCAGAGGTAGGCTCCAGTCTAACTGCTGGCCAGCGTGGGCTTAGACAAAGTGGCACAGTTGTGGCTCTGCATCTTGTGTGTGACTGCCGCCCCGTTTTTGTTTAGCAAGCTGCTATGCCAATTTACTATGCGTGTTGTTACATATTCTCCTCTAATTTGACTGCCGTTTTGCGTCAGTGAGACGGTGATTGTTTATGGCAGGGCTGTAATGTGTTGTCAGCACAGGTTACTCGCTACTTGTTGGCAGTGGCCTAACATTGCCTGAGACATAGTGTCACTGTGAAATGGTTTGGCAATGTTGAGACTGTAGTTATGTTGAGCAGTAACAACTGTAGAGGTCGAGAAAGGGCATCTAAGAGGAACTGTGTTCGTAAGGCAAAGTCGGAGAGGGAATACTAAGTAGGACAGCAGCAAATGTCATCAAAGAGCTTCATTTTCACACAATTTTCATAATTCGGTTTGTTTTCTGTGAACAGTGTTGATTCAGCTGCTGCTAGGGAGTAGAAACACATTTCTGAGTTAGAAATGAATTTTGTTGTGCATGACCCTGGCTATCTTTGTCTTCTTTGAGCACTTTTAGGAAGTTCTCAAGCCTGCTGAGGAATACAACTGGCTCCCTGTTGCACGTGTGAGGCAAGGAATTCATTGGGGCACCTTCACAGGGTTTCATTTTTGGAACGTTTATCTAATGAGTGTCTTACTACCCTGATGGACCAGGCTGCAGCCCACATTATGTTGTGTGAAAATGGTATTTGTGTTCTTGGTTCTTAAGAGATTCTCAGGACCTGCCATGCGTGATAACACAAACATGTGATGACAGTAGATAAGGTAAACTTTAAAAGTGACTAGAAATCCCTGTAGAGTCTAGGACAGAGTGACCCTAATAGGCTTTTTTTTTTTTTTTTTTTTTCCTAATAGGCTTGATGACCCTTTTAGGACTTTTGAGTACATTTCATATTGGTTGCTGGTTCTTTTCCCAGGAATCTGGGAAGCGAGCCCTCTGCTTTGGGAGGCACACCCACAAGGAGACCCCACTCCGTATCTCCACATAGGGATGGCACACAACACCATCCGCCCTAGGCTCCTCTGCAGTTCGGGACGGCTTGGTTGTCTCATTTACTAAACGTTGCCATGCAGGAACTCACTCTGCCCTGATTCCTTTCCTCTGTAATCTTACAAGCAGTGTGCGAAAATATTATAACTCTTAGTAATGACATTTTCCAAGTATGGGCTTCTCTGAATGCACAAAAATGGCAAAATCTACGTTCTCTTTGTGATGGAAGAAGCCAGAGCAATTTTGATATTGATATGCCTCCTGCAGTTGCCAAAGAGTCTTCCTTCTGGTACTACATACCTTTCTTCCTGAAAGGTATAACCTCCAGGCCCTCCCTACCCCCCTTCTTCTATTTCATGCACAAGTCCCAAGCCTGGACCACAGCAGGCTTTTTTTCCCGTTTCTTTTTCTTGAGGTATAATTGGCATATAACACTATGTTAGTTTCAGGTGTGCAACATAATTGTGAAATGGTCCCCACAATGAGAGTGGTTAACATCCGTCACCATACATAGTTATAGAGCGTTTTCTCTTGTGATGTTTTTTTTTTCCCCCTTTAAAAAAGTTCTTAAGCTTGATCACTGATGTATGCTGGCTCATCAGAAAAGCAGAATGTAACTGAATTGGTGATCAGTGAGTGACATCGAGCATTGCTCATGATGGTGTCAAGGACCTGGCCTGCCCATTGAGGAGGGCTTCTATGCATTTTGCCAGATTTTTTGCCTGTTGATGCTCATGTCAGGTCCATGGTACATATGCCAGAGGCTTTGACAGAATAACGCATCAGACCTGTTGTCAGGTAGCCTAGCAGATGCCTCCTTGTTGTTGACCGCTTCCTATCAGGATGAGCTAAGAAGAATGTCTACTAAGAGTTAGCTTTTAGAGGACTTTTCTGCAAGTGCTAAGTGTTGACGTTACTTCAGTTTGAATCAGATCATTTGGAGTTATTCTTTCATCTGTATCTTGGCCTCATGATAGGGGGGAAAAGATAGGCCAACTAGTCTGAGTGAAGTTCAAATAAATATTTTTTAAGTGTGGATATGTGGAGAAGGAAAGGGTCCCAGGATCATAATTAAAACCCTGGTTAAAACTGTAAATCGAGAGATCTGTTCTAATTTGGCATTTTCTTATAAAGTTTAAATTTTTTTTACAATTAAATTTCTTATATATTTACCCTACAACCCAGCAATTCCACTCTTAAGTATTTACCCAAGAGGAATGAAAATGTATGCCTACACAAAAACTTGTACACTAGGGTTCATAGTAGCTTTTTTCATAGTAGCCAAAAACTGGTAATAAGCAGTGTCCATTAATAGATGACAGTTATGGCATGTCCAGGTAATGGTTATTACTAATCTCTAAAAAGAAACAAACTACTGATGTGCACAACACCACGGATGGAGTTCACAAACAGTGTGCTGAGAGAAAGAAGTCAGACACAAAAATGTATGTTCTGTACGATTCCATCTTTGTGATATTATGGAACAAACATGATAACAGAAAGTATACCAATGCTTACCTGGTACGGGGGTGGGGGCATTGGCTACAAAGCAGCGTGAAGGAACATGGGTGATGGAAGTGTTGACTCTTGATTGCAGTGGTGGTTACGTGTGTGTGTGTGTGTGTGTGTGTATTTATGTATTATACCTTAAGTATGATAAAGTTGATTTTAAAAATATATTTGTTCTAATCCCACTTCTGCTATATCAATAGGGACCAGTGAAAATATTAGATATTCTTTCTTATTTCTCCCATACGTAAATTCTTTTTATATATATATATAAATTTATTTATTTATTTATTTATTTAATTTATTTAGTTTTGGCTGCATTGGGTCTTCGTTGCTGCACGTGGGCTTCCTCTGGTTGCAGGGAGCGGGGGCTGCTCTTCTTTGCGGTGCGCGGGCTTCTCATTGTGGTGGCTTCTCTCGTTGCGGAGCACAGGCTCTAGGCTCTCAGGCCTCAGTAGTTGCAGCACGCGGTCTCTAGAGCGCAGGCTCAGTAGTTGTGGCTCACGGGCGTAGCTGCTCTGCGGCATGTGGGATCTTCCCAAACCAGGGCTCGAACCCGTGTCCCCTGCATTGGCAGGTGGATTCTTAACCACTGCTCCACCAGGGAAGTCCTCCCATATGTAAATTCTAATCAAAGCATTTCTGTCACAGTTGGAACTGTTGATGTAAATATCAGTTCCTCCAATGGACTAAGCTGGATCCAAATTAATGGACCCGGTAAAATTTTGGATCCAGCTTATTCCTTACTGTTTTATCATTACTGATGCTTGAAGGGCTTGAATAGGTGACTTTTGGATTCAGAGAATACATTATGAGTCGTTTAGTAGGAAATCAGAATCCTGGCCTCGGGAGCAACACTTTTTGCATGAGTGGCTTTGACAGCCATTTTGTTCTCTAAATAATATTTGATAGGATTCATTTCTTCATATCGTCTGTCTGGCTGATAGTTTTTTTCTATTAACATTTTGGTTTTGAAGTCTTTTTCTAGTAAAAGACACAATTTGATTCTCAGGCTTTTAATTTTATATTAGTGAGAGTAAGAAGGCATAAAGCACATAGGATGTAGTACATTTAATTAAAAATATTTCATTAAGTAAAATATTTTGAAAAATTGTTTTTTAAAATAATCCACACCCTTTGAAAAGCAAGTGTTAGAATTCTATGGTTAGTGTCTTTAATAATCAGTTTCTTATTTGTTGGTTTAATTTTTTTTTACATGTTTCATTTAAAGATCTGAAGTTTTAGTTGATATTGTGAACTTGGGTTTCTTCTTTTTTCCTCATATCAACCTTGTTTTATATGTCAAAGAAAAGGTAAGGTTTAAAATTTGTTTGAAGTATGGCTATAGTCTCAAAAAGGTATGGTATATAAAAACTAATTTTATGGTGTTTATGTTTTATAAATGAAGCAAGAAAATTTATAACTGTCTTATCTGAAATCTCTTGGTAAGATATAAGTTGCAAAAAAATATTTCTGATAAGTGCTCTATGGAATTAAAAAATATTTTTATGCTGCAATGCATGTTAAGATGATTCCAGACAGGCCCCTCCTTTACAACTGGCCACAGTAGAGTTACAGTGTTAGCCCCTGCATTTATAATGAGGACAATTCTGGGTCATTGAATGTCAGATATGGTGTCCCTGGGCCCTACTGTTATATTTATATCTGTGGACATGGAGTATAATGATAGACAATTTGTTAAATTTATCAAGTTTGGAAACTTCCATAGAAACTAACTTGACAAATATACATAAATTGCATTAAATACCATTAGTTCAATTTTATCCTGTGTATTTGCATACATGTTACCTCTTAGAAATATATTTAATAAAAATACAGCATAAGGATTTTATTATGACATACTCAACCGTACACTCTTCAGCAGTGGCAACCACCTACAATGGTTGTCCATCAGTTAGAGTTTAACAACTGAATATTTTGGGCCAGATAGCAAGCTGGAGTCCTCGTTTAACCTCTGTCTTATATTGGGCTATCCATTATGATATCCTTGGGTCAGTGCAGTACATCCTACGTTAAGTTTTTTCTGTAATGAATATTTATATTACGTAAATGGGAAAATTGGTGGGTTCCCTTGGTAGAAACATGATCTTGGTATTTTTAAAGTAAACTTAAATAAGGTCAGAATTTTTATCCTCTAGAGAAAATTTCACATCTGATTAAATAGTTTACATAAACTTAATCTTTTTCTGCTAGATGCATTATAATCTCAGATATTATTCATGTAGCTATTCCTCTGTGAACCATAAAATGTTCGTTTCTTCAAAATGAATATGAAGCTCAAAGCATTAGTGGTCTTAAGAGCATAAAAACTTTATTGCTTTGTGCTTAACATTTTTCAAGTAACTTTGGAAAGCCGAAACAAATTTTGCATTTAGATTAATGGAAGATATTTTCCATTTGAAGGAACTGGCAAGGGAGCAACAATAACAAAAATCCCCCAAGGTTAAAAATGTAGTGCTTTTGATTCTTACCAGAACTGTGTTAGCAGAACAATCATTTCTCAGCATGGAAAGGTATCATAATTGGTCTATACGGTGGCAATACTGAAAACGAGTATGCTTCAGAGAAAGCTAATATGACTCTACTTAATAATTTCCTTCAAGAGCCTGAATTTGAATGTATATTCCACCCAGCTTGAGGCAAACAATTTGTTCCTATAAGTTCTAGTGGAAGTTACCAGGGGGTCATGCAATTTATTTTTGTCTTGAAGTTTTCAAAACTGTGTAGAACTGAAGACACATTCACTTGCATTGTTCCACTAGTAATTTGATCCAATTGGCAATTCTGCTTTCTCTTCTCCCCAATTCTATTATGTTGGAAGAGGAGAAACATTCATAAAATATTGTGACAAATAAACTCTTCCTGGCGATGTTTCCTCTTTGTGTTTGAACCTCTGGTTCACTCGTGAATGTTTGCATTCTTGCTGCTGGCCAAAATAGACTTGTTTTTTGTTGTTGTTGTTCTTATGGGTCTTTCCTTAAATGCAGTATTATTTGTTCTTTTCACTAAAATTACCTAGTTTTCCAAATTGTTTCGTTATACTAAAGTTTTTTGCTGTGGGACTAATTTGAAGCCCCACCACAGACGAGAAGGGTCTATACATGAGTATGTGAGCAATGTATAGGAAAATTTTCTTTTCCTTGAGGAATTGACAGTTTTAGGAGGAATGTGTCTATATGTTAGAGGATGAGGATACAGAGATGAGCAGGTGTCAGAGGAACGACATGGTCTCTGCATTGCAAATACCAGTAATGGGGTTAAGGAAAAACCAGAAAATATTTCTAGGGAGGGTAAGGCATGGTTAGACACTTCTGTTTCTGTTGTTTGATGCCATACTTTTAAGAATTGACAATACTTTGAAGGTTATGTTGTCTTAAACTCAGACAGGATGTGGACTCTGAAATCATACCAAACCTTAAATTTGGGGACATTCCCCTTTGGTTTAATCCATGTTCCCCAGACATATCTATTCCTTAGGATTAATGGGTTTGTTTTTTTTTAAATAGTATTTATTGCCTTTGTCTGAGAATAGTTATGGCTTCCAGTTCTTATATCTAAACACTCAAGGATTAAAAATAATTTTTAATAATCAGCTTTACTGCTAATTCTTATAGCTGAAACAATAAATAAGAAGAATGGGGAAATTAGGGTACACGGCAGGTTTACAGATAGCCACGTTGACAAAGCATGGTTGTGAGGCTGTTCATATTGTAAATCTAGTACCTGCATGAGAACAGCTATGTTTGGCTAGTTTCTTGTGAATTAAGTACACACTTTGTCTTTTTTTTTTAATGTAATAAACTAGTGTGTTTTCCTAAGTGACTGTTTGCTTAAGAAAAGTGAGTAGGATAGTAAGGAATTTAGGACTAGAATAGAAAACTAATCACTGAAGAGAAAAAAAATGTGATGTCTTTTCTTCAATCCCTTCTTCTCCTGAACTTTTTAGATCAGTTCTCCTAATGAGAAGCCAAGTGGCATGCCATTCTTTTCTTGTTCATTTTTCTCATTAGCTCTTTGCCGTCTCTTTGGTTTCTTTTTAGTTGCTTTTCTGTATGACTACTAATGAGGAGAATGTGTAAGATGCAGGGTGAGCAAAAGGAATGAAGGTTCGTGGTCCATGAGCAGAATATTAACCCCTGAATGATAAGGATATTGAATATTGACTGTGACTGAAAGTATTATATTGGTCTTATTTAAGCCTGACCACTGACAACCACTTGAGACATATAGTTTTTCTTAACTTAAATGTGGTTTATTTCAGAAAAACTACCATCAAGTGCCATTCAAATCTATTATGACAACTTTAACTTGTTAAGTAAGCAGAATAAATCAGTTTCTTTCTCAGATCCACATCAAATAAGGCTCAGGTCCACGTAAAATAAGCAGTTTGCAACTACAGCATCAGTGGTGTCCTTTGGGTTGTGCAGTATACAACCTGCAAAATTGTATGAGGCAACCCAGTAATTCCATTCCTAGGTGTATACCCAAGAGAATTGAAAATATATATTTCTATAACACTTGTTCAGAATGTTCATGCAACATTCTTCAGAATAACCAAAAAGTGGAAACAACCCAAATGTCCATCAGCTGATAAATGGACAAACAAAATGTGGTATATCCATGTAATGGAATATTGTTCAGCCATAAAAAGAAAAGTACCGAACCTTGAAAACATTATGCTGAGTAAAAGAAGCCAGACACAGAAGGGCACATATTGTATGATTCCATTTATATAAAATGTCCAGAATGGATAAATCCATAGAGTCTGAAAGAAATTCATGGTTGCCAGTAGCTGGGGGAGAAGACAATGGAGAGTGACTGCTTGATGTATGAGTTTCCTTTTGGGGGTTATGAAAATGTTCTGGAATTAGATAGTGGTGATAGTTGCACAACCTTAGAATATACTAAAAAACCCAGTGAAATGTACAGTTTAAAATGGTTACAATGATGAATTTTATGCTATGTGAATTTTATCTCAGAAACTGGTACTAGAAGAAATAAATGTATCCAATGGGGACTGACTGTAAATGAGTATGTGGGAACTTTTTGGGGTGACAGAAATATTGTAAAACTAGATTGAGGTGATGGTTGCACAACAGTATAAATTTATTAAAACTCATCAAACTGTATGTTTAAAATATGGGTGAATTGTATGGAATGCATTTATACCTCAGTAAAGTTGGTTAAAAAAAAAAAACTGTATGAGGCAGTAGTGAAACCAGAGCCATTGTCTGAATTTTAGAAGTATCAGAGAAGAGCTCTGCAAATGTGAATTTATCATAAATAACTTTTGGTGGTATTGTGTTTCCTTTGGTTTCCCAGGACCCTGAGGTGCAAAAACCAATCATCATTTCCATGCTGAATTACTTGCTTTGGGACATAGCCATTTTGCAGATGGCCTGCTTGTCTGAAATAGGGCATGTTTTGTCATACCAACTCTGATTTCTATTGTTGGTGACACATTAATAACTGAACTACTTTCTTCGGTGCAGAAAAGCCGCTTCAGTGATAATATTTGCAAATCAAATTGTATCTTCTCTTTGTGCTAGGTTGTCCTCAAAATCTCTGATTGGCTTGTTACAGACATCTATCTCAGCTTCTCTGTCCTCTTTTAGTTTAAATATCTGTATGCTGTAGCAGATTGCGTTATGAAATCCTCTCGCACTTATTGCTGTTTAGTGAATGGAAATGGCATTTCCTCGTTACCAAAGATAAACTCTAAATATTGTGATTTTGCCCCCCCTGAATTATACAGTAATATATTCAAAAACCTTTTCTCCATAGCCTTATTTCTCCGAGCTGTTTTTTCCTGAACACTGACACCAGATGCAGTCTGCATGGACATTGGTCCCAGGGACATCTTGTCTTCTCCCTCTGACGGGGAGATTACAGGAAGAAATGCTGACTTCTGTTGTAGATTCACAATGTGCTGACACGATAATAGGACATGAATGGGCTTTGGAATGCCTTTTTCCTTGAGCTGGGTTGAGAGAGGAACAGAGGCAGACAACTCCATGGCCTGAATTTCGTTAGCTGTGTGACAATGAGAGAGATAAGTAGATGTGACAGTTATGAATGATCCTCTGTCATGCACTTACGCGTTCAGACTCAGATAAACTGACACTGCTGTCAGACACCAGCTATGGAGAGCTGAGACCTCTGATGAACCTTCTAATATGGTAAATGGGAGTCTTAATTCTTCATTAACTGGAAAAAGGAGATTTGGCCATGTAATTTTCTCCTTGCTGCCTGTTTTAAAGATTCCAATAACCCAGCATTTACAGTTGACTAGGCAGGGATTGCTTTTTCCCCCCCTACACTTGCAACATGCAGACTGTGAAATCTGAGGAAACGCCGCTTAAACCCAGACTTATTGCCTTGGTTATCTTTAATGACTTTGAAATGTATTGGCCTCATTATGGAACAGTGCAGTTATCAATTCCTCTAATTAGGTGATGTGCTCCCATAAGAAATTTAACGTGAAAGCACAAAACTGAACTAGTTAGAGGCATCCAATGCAGGCAACCTCAGTTTAAGTGGTAAATTTAAGATACTGTTTCTTTATCAACTCTTTTACACCCTACTTCTGACTTCTTGAACACTAGAGTGTGGGGCATGTTTTCTTTTTCCTTAAGGATTACATCCTATATCACACCTCCAATACCTTTTATGACATTTGAGTGCTTCTTGATAGTAAACTGTGATCTCACCTTGCACTAAATTGACCAGGAGCCTAAGGAAGGGAGGAAGTGAATAGATTATATTTAAATGCTCTAAGTGTCAACACATCTCCATTTCTCAGTATTTATCTCATGGTTTGTTACTCTTTCTTACAGAGTTAAAATAGCGTGTTATTCTTTCCTGTCTAATTACAAAAAATTTCCTTTCTGTAAGTAGCTTAGCACAGACTTTTTTTTTAAGATTGGGGCCATTATATGTTTATTATATAGTGATGCTATTTCAATCAGACATGTTTCAGTTGCACTTCTAGAAGAGGGAGATGAGGTTTCTGGGTTTAGGCTGCAGTGAAGGGATGTTAGGTATCTTAACTCTTCTCTCCCTCAATCATCCATCTGAACAACAAAAATAATTGTAGCCTCCCCTTTGGGGAAACTATATAGTTTAATTAGTGTTTTCTAATAACTTGTAAATCCTTAGAGAAAAATTAACAAAGTAAGTGTAAGAAATTACCTTTGGGGTTTGTTTATTATTATTGCTGTTATTATTGTCCTCGTTATTACTACATGGGACTAGTTATTCTTTTAAGTTGGCTACTTGAAGATGTGTTTCAGATCTCATGGAGTGAAATTTACCTTTAATGTGACAGTGCTCAAATCAGAGAGTTATACTAAACATAAAAAATATAGAACAGTAATTTCTTTAAAATACCTGGCACTGTTAATGGTAGGACTGTTAACTTTGTCCCCTGCAAGAAGATTCAATCCCAATTAGGAAATGTCAGAATGCAAACCTTAATCATCTCCTCTCAGATGGACATTGAGGAAACCTTCCTGTGCATGTACCTATGAGCAGAAGTCTGTTGAATCTGTTCAATGATAATATTACATCTTTCTGAACCAGTTTTTATCCTTAACCTAGATTTGCTTTGAACCTCTGCAGCGTCTTGACTACTACCTATAACAGCAGTGATAGCCAGGCCCTTCCTGGTGTGTGGGTTTTTACGAACCCTCTTCTCATGGCAGGCAAGGCCTTGTTGGGGCTCCACTCCTCACCCAGGCTCAAACTCAAAGAACAGTCCTGCCTGTTGCTGTGGCACCTTCCTGCAGGTCTGGCCCTTTCCTAGTGCTCTTGTTCTCTTTGTCATGCGGGTTCCCGGTGTCTTAGTATATGCCTTGATCACTCCCTATTATCTTGTTCAGGACCTCCCTTCCAGGAAGTGGGGCCCTGATCTTGCCACAGGTGGGTGGCAGGAGGACCCACTGGCTCCTAATAGAATTCTTTGAGAATCTGGAGTTTAACTGCCTAGATTGAAATTTGCGTTCTGTCACCTGCTGTCTGAATGACCTTAAGCAAGTTATTTAACTTCTCTGTGCCTCAGTTCCCTGTCTATAAAATGGAGATGATAATAATGCCTATCTCACCAAGGTTCTTAGAGAAGATTAACTGAGTTAATACATGTGAAACACTTAGACCAGTACAAGTCACATAAGTAAGCATTAATAAGTGTCATTTGTTACTGCTTTTGCTTCTGCTGCTATCATTTTACCATTTCTCCTCTCATAATCCATAACAATAAACCAAGCCCTTTTACTCTTGATGGATCTATTATTCTTAGCATTTGAGCCCTACTACTTGCTATTTCCTTCCTTCTACTCCTGTACTCACATTACTATGTGTGAAATTGTAAATGAAAACAGAATTGATCACCATGATATAAAAGAGCCCTGGAATATACCAGCATATCCTTTCTCTCCTTCTCCCCTTGATCCTAACCATCCTTGTCTAGTCTTGAGAAAAATCTTTTGTAAGGTAAGCCATTCATTTTGAATTTAATAAATATATTCATTGGGTTGAATATAACAAGTCATATTCTTTGGAATAGAAAGATGAATAGGGCAGGTCCCTGCTCTCAAGTAACAATAATAGCAGCAATGACAATAACAATAATAATGTTTTTGACTTCACAGAGGGTGTGGTGTTGGAGTTGGATTTTGAAAGATGAGTAAAGGTTTACCAGATAAAAAGAATTAAGAGCGTTCAAGGCAGAGACAGCAGCACGTGGATGAGGTGGTGTGGCAGTGAACACCAGTCCTGACCATACAGGTTGAGCATTTAGGAGCGGTGAGGTTCAGGTTTCAGGAGGAGGGAATGAGATTAGAGAGGCATGCCATGGCCTGGCTCGAAAATCCTTTATACCATGCTAAGGAGTTTGGACTTAATCCTGTGGGCAGTTGGGAGCCTTCGAAAGATTTGCAGTAGACCAGGGATCTGATCTGATTTGCCAGCTCGTTCTAATGGCTCTGTGGAAGGACGTCTTGGAGAGGGGTTCAAAACTGGAGCCGAGAGACATGTCAAGTAGTGTTTCAAGTGCTAACTATCCCCTCCTGCTTCTCCTGTTGCTAAATAGAGTGGAGCAGAATGATATGTGCTTCTGAGAGATGGGTGTTTGAGCCGACTTCCCAGCAGTCTCTTGAGTACGTGGAGAGGGTGCGTGGAGGGAAGACACGTGATCCTTACGCTGCCCTCTTCCCACCTTAATCTTTTAAAAGAGACAGGAACAAAGCTCCTATCACATTGGAGTTGACTGAAGACAGAAGTCCTTGAGCATCCTTCTTCTAAGTACTGGAAAGCCTGGTGCTTGCAAAGGAGAGGAGATTAGAATAACACCCTCACTGCTCAGTGAGAGGGCAGGCAGACCCTCACACTGGATGGTTCCATTCCGAGCCTCTCCTGACAAGTGCCACAAGCATCCGATGTCCTTGGCTTCTCTTTTGTGTTGCTTACCCTGTAGCAGTTAAGCATTCAGGGCATTCTGTGTCTTTCTTTCCCCTCAGTTGCTTCAAGAAGATGAGAATTTGCTAAAAAAAAAAAAAAAAAAAAGTGTCAAGAAAGCTCTATTAAAATGGCATTAAAAAAAGAAATCCCAAACTTCCTTCTTCAGAATGCTTCCCTCCAGTTGCCATTGCCCCTTTTTGCCCCTCCCAAAGCCTTGCAAATTATTATTTACCTATATTATTGTAATTATTTATAGAAAATCAATAGAATTGCGTGTCCTTATCAGCAATGATACCTTTCTGCCTCTCCCGTTTCATCCTCTCTTCATCCCTAGCAAATTGTTATTTCTGAGGGTATTATTACTGTAATTACTTTAAGGAAATTGACAAAAATACCACGACAATTTCATGCCTCAGAATTATTACACAGGTTTAGGGGGAAAAAAAGATTTCTATATGTCATTGCCGTGTTTGTTATTCCTAAATGATTCTTCCAGAAATACTAATCAAAAACGTCTCCCTCCAGAACAGCACTGTGGCTTTAATATCAGCTGCTGTTTCTTTGAATGGGGCTGCTCAATCTTTCATCAAAGAAACACATCACCCATATCCCTGTCTTTAAAAACAGCAATTATGTGTAAATGCCTCCTGATTTATTTGAGCCAGGGCCACTGGCCAGTATGAGTCACCACAATTTACTGCCAACCGTCACTTTTACATGATAGGTCTGTAACAAATATCTACCGCATATTGTTAAATTAATCTTCCATTTAAAATTAATGGAGTTAGACTCCCCAGGTTCAATGTAATTTCGTGTTCACAGGCAGGGAGGGATGTGTGCTGCATACAGAATGAGACAAGGCCCAACGCCCTAATCTTTCATCACCTTGAACCTGGAGACTAGGACACGTCTCAGCACCAACTAATGAGATTGAGCCCGCGTCTCTCCTGAGGATGCTGGCTCAAAGAGGCTTTTCTGCTCAGAAATAGCAGGCTCCATCTTATTTTAATAATTCCTCAGATATGACAAGTCTGATGTTATGTATGAAAGAGCCAGGCTTGAAAAAGAGATAAAATGAATTTTATATCATTACTTCAAACCCGAAGCCAAGGGAAGTGTGTTGCAGTTAAATTAAAAAAAAAAAAAGCAGGAAGCATTTTAGCCGTGAAATATAGTGACTGTAAACCAGGAGTCATCCTTTCATTTATTTTAATGCACAATCACCTTAGATTTCTGTAATTCTTGAAACTTTTCATGCATTAATCAAAATAATGTGGATGAAAGCAGGAGCCTTGTTCAATAAACATCTAGATGAAAATATCAGCGGGAACCTGTAATTCCTGATGGGATAGGTCACATGAAGCCTCTCAAGTCCCATCACTTCTTTTCCGTGGCATCTTTTAAAAAGGCATTTTTCTTCTGTGTACCGCTTACCTACTATTTAATCTTTTAAAGTTTAAAAATGATAAAGCCAAATTACACAGCGGTATTGGGTTCTCTGGTTTTCATTTCTTGATCCTTTTTACAAACTTGGTGACTTTTTTTGTGTCCACAGAGAGGAAAGCCTAACAGAACGGTTTTCAGCTTTCAGGCATTGGCTCCAGAAGTTCTGGCAAATGGTTGCTGTTGTTCTTCAATTCTTAGAAATTAAACTCCAGGAACAATGGGACCCTTTTCATAGGTAAAGATAAATGTCTAAAAAGAGTAAGTTGTAAAGGACAGGAAAGGCACAGATGAGGTAGACATCCTGTTTTGTTTTGTTTTGTTTTTTCATTCTATGAGTTGAACTCTAACTTCAGTTACTTCTGATTATCTCAGAAAGTAATTCTAAGTATTTACACTTTGTGTCTGATTTATAATGCAATATATAAGTGAGTCTAGAACTCTTCACTTTCTGATTTGTTTTAATTTGGTCCCAAAGTAAAACTTCCAAAGAAGTAGCGTTAGTATTTTTCTACCTGTAGATGATGTTGGTGATGATAACTATTGTTATTATTATTATTATACTTAAGATTACATTCTATAACTTACAATTCTATTACCTCATAAACTATATATTTCAGTGAACATAGGGTTAAAGAAAAAAATGAAAACTCAAGTATAAGAATAAAGTATATTCACTAGTGGCTTAGTGACACATGGCAGTTTTTAAAATTACATCATTTTGGTAGGCTATTTGTAAGGGAAGATTTTTAAAATGTTATTCCGTGTCTCCACTCGAATAAGATTTAGAAAATCTTAGTGGGATTTTAGAACTAGGTAAACGGGGGAAAATGATGAAATTACCTTAAAAATTGGGAAATAAAGAAATGAATAATAGTAGGGACCTCTGTCTCCATGAAACTGAATTGCTTTGCTTCTTAATAGCCTCTCTTTTGATGTCTTTATTTGTTGCATTTTCTACAGCAGGGTGCTTGGTGAGTCCCAACTAACAGATCACTTTTTCAGTCTTCCACTCAAGACATCCCTGCCTTAAGTTCTGTATATTATATTCTTCTGCCCTCTTTTTTATATCCTCACCTTCTTTCCTTTCCTCCTTCCTCCTCTCCCTTAAAAAGTCTTCTTATTCTGTGCTTTAGAAGCTTCATCTTTTTGAGTTTTCCCTTTTTGTCATAGAAGGAGAGGGCACGTTGATATACCCAGGCTTTAGGTCAATGATAGGTTTATAGCTCTAAGCTTTACAGTCAGAATGGTGGAGATACAGGGGACCTCTGATCTAATTCATCCCCCATTTCATAGGTTTGCCATAGAGGCCTGACAAGGTTAAGTCTCCCAAAGACTAAAAAATACATTTTTTTGGAAAGCAGTATGGTGCTTCCTCAAAAAAATGAAATATAGAATTACCATATGATCCAGCAAGTTTACTTCTGGATGTAAACTCAAAAGAATTGAAAGCAGGGATTCAAACAGACACTTGTGCACCAGTGTTCGTAGCAGCATTATGCACAGTAGTCAAAAGGCGGAAGCAGCCCATCTGTCCATCATCAGATGAGCAGACAGACAAAATGTGGTATATCCATTTAGTGAAATATTATTCAACCTTAAAAATCAGGAAAATTCTGACACATGCTACCACATGGATGAACCTTGAAAACATTATGCTAAATGAAATAGAAGAGACATAAAAGGACAAATATTGCGTGATTCCACTTATATGAGGTACCAAGAGTAGTCAAATTCATGGAGACAAAATTGCCAGGGGCTGGGGGTAGGGGAAAAGAGTGAGTTATTGTTTAATGGGTATAGTTTCATCTTGGGAGGATGAAAAAGTTCTACAGATGGGTAGAGGTGATGGTTACACAGTAATGTGCATGTACTTAATGCCACTTACTGTGCACTTAAAACTGATTAAAATGGTAAATTTTGTTATGTATATTTTACCACAATAAAAATACACACACACATAGACATACATATCGTTTTTATTATCTGAGAAAATTTAGAGCAGTTAGTCTGTCCTCTACCTCCATCTCTGTAGCTAACATTTAGACCTTCCCTCAAGTCAGTTTCAGACTTGCCTCTCTGATGGTTTGAAGTGTTATATTCTTCCTTTTCTCATTTCATTTTTTGTTTTTCTAACATTCGAGTACCTGCTCTATGATAGTCACTGGAGATATAAATAGCTCAGAGCCTAAGAGGGATTTTGCAGGAAATATTTTAAAGAATATGCATATTAAGCTTTCAAAAGAATTCCCAGAAAATGTTAATTGTAAAAGAAACAAAGAGCATTTCAAATTTGCAAAATGAATTTTGTGACCATATCCTCCAGTTTCATAATACTTCCTACCTAAAGCGACTTGTAGAATGTGGGTTTCTCAGTCAGGCCCTCCTGGTTCTGTAGGTTGACTAAGAAAATGCCACAAATGATTATGATAAAAAATAGAATAATGTAAGTGTCCTAAGAGAAGATTAATAATAGGCTTGATTTCAAAGAAAAGAGAGTTTATCAGACCACATAAGGAACTTTGGCAGTTGGCCTTTAAAAGATAGATAAGATTGCGTCAGGCAAAGATACGGGGGAAAGGACTGAAATGGATAGCAAGGAGGACGATAGGGTTTTCTTGGAATCAGCAGTTATCAGTTGGCAGTGTGAAATACACTTGGATTTGTAAGAGGTATGCTGGGGCCAGTGGTTTAGAGCTTTGAGGGCCATATTGAGTTTGTATACATTTTTTTTTTCTTGGCCGTGCTGCGTAGCATGTGGAATCTTAGTTCCCCAACCAGGGATCGAACCCGTGTCCCCTGCAGTGGAAACACGGAGTCCTAACCACTGGACTGCCAGGGAATTCCCTTGTATACATTTTACATAGAGTTTGAGGGGCTCCTAGGATGGATCTGTCCCATGGACAACTGGATACTAGACTTAGGAGAGCAAAGCTAGAGTTGTAACCTTGAAGATTACCTCCATGGCAGTAGAATTGAAGCTTTTGGGTGAATTAGATGGTGAAGGTAGAGTAGGATAAAACCTGTTGAGCATTTCTTCTTTAGTGGGAGAAAGGTGATGTGAAACCGTGCACCTCAGATTGGGACTTGAACCTACGTGCAGGGACTCAAACCCAGCCTAAGCCCAGGTTGGGACTTGAACCCACGTGGCCAGAACTCAAGCCTAGCCAAAACCCAGATTGGGACTTGAACCCATGCGGCTGGGACTCGAACCCGGCCAAAACCAACAGTTTTTTAACTGAGAGCACACACCTGGTTTCAGGACTTAATGAAGCTCAGGTTCTTGATGTCTCATCGCAGAAAGAATTCAGTGAGAGACAAAGTGATAGGTAAGAAGTGGATTTATTTAGAGAGAAACACACTCCAGAGACAAGAGTGTGGGCCATCTCAGAAGGCGAGAAAGGCACCAGGGTATGGGGTTGTCACTTTTTATAGCAGTGGGTAATTTCATAGGCTATTGAGTGGCAGGAGTATTCCAGCTATTTGGGGGAAGGGGTGGAGATTTCCAAGAATTGGGCCATTGCCCAGTTTTTGATCTTTGATGGTGGGCCTCAGAGATCCTCTGCCTCGGAACTATCATGATGCTGGTGGGTGTGTCATTTAGCTTGCTGATGTGTTACAGTGAACGTATACTGAGGCTCAGGGTCTAGTGGAAGTCGACTCGTCCGCCATCTTGAACCTGTTTGGTTCTAATCAGTTTATGTTGTGTCCTTGGGCTATGTCATTCTTTTAAAGTTTGTGCCCTGCCCCCTTCCCTCCTGTTTCAAAGGTGCTGAGTTTTCAGAGAGGGGAGAAAAGAAGAGAAAATCAGAATGGTAGGTAAAGGAGGGACTTTCCCAAAGAAACCTGATGAGGGAGTGGTCAGAGGGGTAAATGCTATAAAAGAGGCTTTAAGGAGGATTAGAAATGAGGGGAAACCCTTGCATTTGATCTTGACTCTTAGTAACCGCATTCAGAGATGTGGCATTTGTAAGGGTCCCTTGCAACTCTCCTGTTCAATGCCCTTTGTGATACCATGGTCACTTAATTGATTAAGGCATGAAAGAGTGCTTTATTGAAGATAGTATTATAGGGGGAGCTTTTATTTTGAGAGAGAGAGAGAGAGGGAGAAACAGATCTGTCTATAATGTTTCCTCTTAAAAGAGGTGGGTATGGGAGAAAAAAAAAGGTCTTTGCAAAGAAGACACATGCAGGACAGATTCTAGACTTCTCTTTTTTTGTTGTAGGTCGGAGCCCAGACTGTGTAAATGATGGAGCAAAATATAAGTAGCAATGTAAAGGGTCTTAGTAGAAACTTTCTTAATATCTATTAAAGAGATCAAGGACCAGTATCAAGTTAAATATATGTTATTCATTTTCGTGAAAAGATTCAGATTTCATTTGCCTTTTATCTTTTCACCTGATCAAACACTAATATATTAGAAACACTCTGTGGGCATTTGGAAAAGTTGCAGGTGATTGTTGGCATGAGCCACACTTCTTTTCTGAACTTACTCTTGGGCAGGAGGTAGACCTGTGCACAGTACAGACATTTGTGGGCAGTTTTTTTTTTTCTGTTATCTTCAAGCAAGAATCCAAGATTGTTATATTTGACATTAAACCAAGTGGATCTTACCAAGCACAACACTATAACCTCTCAGTCCAAATGTTTGTACATCATACTAATATTATGTATCGTGTGGCAGACATTTTTTTAATGAGGATTCATTTTAAAAAGCATTGACATTTATATACCAGCTGATACCTATTCATGTTCATGATTTAATTTGAAGGTAAGATTCTCATGAAAGGAAACCTCAGGAATTTCCTAGGAAATACTAAAAATCCATCCCAGAGGTGGTGTTGTTGTAATTGTTTTAGGAGTTTATGGGCTACTCTGATTCCTTATCAATTAGACAAAAGAGGAATGTGACCTGTCAGCAGTCACCTTTTCTACTTTCCTACCTCATACTGATAAGTGATCAGGTTCATCTTTGGAAGGAAGATTCTTAAGTGCTCTGGTCTCCAGCAGTTCAGGTGAAATTTGTTACAACTCAGCTTTATTTCATTGGAATTTGCTTTATTTCTGTCTTGTTAATTATATTTACAATAAAGCCTTTTAGATATTGGGATTTTGCACACCTTTGAGTAGGCCTCTTCCTTCTGTCCCCCTGCCTCTCTAATAAGCCCGGAAGATCAAATCGAGACCATGAGATTCTGAAATGGGAAAGTTTCTGCCTTTTGCAGCTTATTTGATAGGAATAAAAATGACTGATGGCTCTCTCTCCTGGACCCTTTTGTTCGATTCAACTATGAATATGGAGCCTATTAGCTGCAGTTACAACCTATTTAAGAGCAGTGCTTACCAGTAATGGGGGCCAAATGATTTTGGAAAGTTCAGATGTACTGGACTCCCTGCAGAAATGAATTCAGCACTGAACATATTGATGCAGAACCTGAAGGAGGCTGCTCCGGTGGGACTAAGAGAATTGTGAGCTCTGCAAGAAATGAGTGGGTCGTAGAATTAAAGATCAGATAGGTGTTCGGCTCAAGGGCAGTCTCAACTCTGAAGTTCATCACAGCAATTTAATCAGGCTCAAATGAGTGTTGCCCAGAAAAAAATCAGCCTTGTGTGTGACAGGAAATAGAGTGTATTTAAGAGTCTTTTGTTTCTGGTAACTCTGTGTGCCAAGGCTTCCCAGGTATATACCAAGATGAGGGGACTGCTACATTTGATAGGTGATGGCACTTCGGTTTACCTTGGCTCAGAAAATGAAATCTGGAAAAGATTTACACAAGGTCATGGTATTGTCCAGAAGGAGCATGCCACTTGAAAAGTTCCAGCTTTTAAAATTTTCACAGATTACACAGGCCAAGGACCACCTTTGGCTGGAGCCATCTGTTGCCCCCTTCCTGGTATGAAATTATTTTTACATAAAATGTTTGTGTACCTTCAGGGAGAGCTGTATAGCACAGCGGAAAAGAACTTGAGCTTTGGAGGGAGGCACACTTGGGTTTGAATCCCAGTTCTTCCACTTGCTGTGTGACCTTGAGAAAGTTTCATCAACTGTCAGACCCAGAGTTCCTTTACCTATGAAATGAGAACGATAACTCCCACTTCACAAGATTATGGTGAGAAGTAAATTAAATGAAGCAATATATATTAATTGCTTATCACAGTATCTGCACATAATACGTGCTCGATAAGCGGTAGTTACTTGACGCTTTAAGACTCTCATCATCTTTTGCCTCCCTCATTTCCCTCTTACATAGTCTCTTCGTGAGCCAGAGCGATCACTGTTTTAGGAATCATTGAAGTATAAACCTTTTAGAGGATCTGTGGATTCAGAAATGTGGAAAGAGAGCAGACTACAAACATCTGGAGGCTTGGGCAGCTGATTGTCAAGAGACCCAAAGAAAAACGCACCCTCCCCCCACCACACACACCAACACCGTGGCGGTAGTTAAATTGACACATAATTAGCCGAGAAACATTTTGAGAGCCACGTTATGGTTTTATACGTATGACAAGAAGAATCCGCTTTTCTTCTGTGTTACTCACCAGCTCTTAAGTTTGTTTACTAGGTAATGTATAAGTGTTTTTCTCTGAATAATAAAATTTGAAAAGAATATAGTAAATATACTAGGAATTTTCTTCTCCACTTCAGGGATCTGTCAGAGTGTGTCTCTGTGTCTCTATATACTTATCTGTATCCTTATCCTTATATCTATATGTTTATCTGTGTGTGTGTGTGTGTGTGTGTGTGTGTGTGTGTGTGTGTGTAGAGAGGGAGAGAGAATGAATGAGTGAATGAATGAATGAGAATGAGAACTGAGAGCCAAATTATCAGCTTTATTGATGCCTGGGTAAACACCCAATCATTCCTAAAATGCAAGGCACTCGGGTAAAAGCAAGATTGGAGAGGGCTGCCAAGATCCTCTTAAAGTGGAGCCTCCTAACCTTTTGCCCATAATTGCTACCGTGGGACCCACAGCGACGTGCCTGGGCCTGCGGTCCACTAGCCAGCTGCATGGGTCAGGGGCACAGACCAGCCGTCCAGAGAGATACATACCTGGAGAAGGGACTGCTTGCCATAGAGGGGTCACACCCACTCTACAGTTGGCCCAGTCACGGTTCCCCTCTGACCATCCTTGGGGAAGAGTAAAAGAGACTGTAAGTGCTGGAGAAAGTTTTCTTCTCCGGGGTTAAGGTGAGAGGGTGAAAAGAGGTCCATAGAAAAGACATTCCATAGAATAGACAGTGGCCAACAGTTTGAAAACCTGCAGGATATAAGTAAGATAATAATTGTGAATTCCTGGCTTCAAACATTTGTTGACATACAGAGAAGAAAAATATTGTGATCTATTTTGGATATTAAAATCTACTGTGCATTTTCTATCACAGTTACCTAATGTGGTTATTTTGCTTTAACAAATTACTATTTGTTTAGTACTTTGAAGATTCAGAGTAACATATCAGAACATGTACATATCATATTAATAAACAAATCATATGAGTCAAGTGTTTAAAGGCTATTGTTATGTTCTGCCATTGGTACAGAGGAACCATTAAAGGGTAAAGACTGTGTTACTTAAGGTTTGGGTTTCATTGAGGAAGCCAGTGCTACTGTCTATTTACTGCTCTCTCATCAGCCCCCCTTCCCTGCAAAAAATACCCAACAACAACAAATAGAACAAAAAAAGGTAGGTACATCGAAGAGCCTAACAAATTGTTGGTATTTCAGATATGTAGGTAGAAAATTAAATTAAGCTTAAATGGTAATTTTGAGTTCGTGGAACAGTGCTCATTGATGACGTGTGTGTGTGTGTGAGAGAGAGAGATTGATCGATCGATTGATTGATTGATTGATATAGGGTGCCCATGGCACCTTGTGGGGCTTGCCTTGTTTCAGAAAGTGGGCTTCAGTACCAAAAGAGGATTGTAGAATCATAGAATTTTAGACCTGACGGGGGGAAAAAACTTAGAAATCACCCAGTTTCACAAAAGGTGTTTAATTTCCTCATAGACTTTGGGCTGTGACTTTGTGTTTATGAATCTTTGTGTTTATGAAGAGAGAGCATCAGTAAATATTATTCTGAGGGTGCAAGAGCAAGGCTGCCACACTTGCCATGTTTAGCTGGTTGAAGTAATGAACCCTTATGAGAAAGGATTTTGTGGAGAAGGAAAGGAGGCAGAGAAGGATAAAATATGGAGAATTACTTCCTCTTCACGGA
Organism: Balaenoptera ricei; assembly: GCF_028023285.1. Classification (NCBI taxonomy): domain Eukaryota; kingdom Metazoa; phylum Chordata; class Mammalia; order Artiodactyla; family Balaenopteridae; genus Balaenoptera; species Balaenoptera ricei. The sequence goes on along the minus strand of NC_082653.1, from coordinate 76,730,642 downwards.
ATGACTCCATTTTGATGTGTATCAGCTTTCGGTATTCCCATAGATATTTTACTGGAATTGCTACCTCTTTAAACATTTATGCTATTAAAAAATCAGACCAATTGTTGACATCAACATAACATAGCAGCTACTATATAGACAGAATATGAACTTTTTATGCTATTGATGAGAAGTTTATGTCATTTATGTACTGTAGTGAGGGTAGAAGAGGGATTTTGAATCCGGAAAAAGCTATTCTTGATACCATTCAGAATATTAGCTGTGCTTTGAATCAAAATATTAAGATGGCTGTATTGTCAGTGTGTGTTTCTGTGCAAAATGGCTTATCTATGGGTGGGATGGGAGAAATTACTCCACCTGGAGAAAGTAGTAATGGTTTTCTTTTGTTTATGTTTCGTTTTGTGAAAAGAAGGATTGATAGCACTTAATATTTGATTTATCTGCCCTTTCCTTCACCATCAAAGGAATTAACTGTTGTGGTGATAAAACCATATTTCATGTAATTGAAGGTGCCATCAGGGGCAAGATGCAACATTATTTTATGTACCACTAAGAACATGCACTAACAATTAAACTGACATGCCATCGATTTTAAGATGCATTTCAATTTCAGAGATGTTGAAATGTGTAAATAGGGTATCTTAGAATCAATGAAATGGCATATGCAATTCTCTTGTGGTATATTTGTCTATGTATACAAAATACACTTGCATTTGGTTATATTCTGTAGTATTTTGAATCATTTTTACTGAGTTAGGTTTTACTTATCCTTTAAATTTGCTGTTAACATTTGTTCGATACAATTAATTTAATATGGCATGAATTTGGAATCTTTACTTAAAAGAATCATTTGGACATTCATTTCTCAGGCTTTCAAAACGGAAAGAAAAGGGTCAGGTGCAAGGAGGCAGACTGACATTAAAGTAAGAGCATTTCTTTTCAGAAAAAAATTTTTTTGAAAGAACAACAAAGTAAAAAAGGAAGGTAGAAGTGAGTGATCTTAAATAGGAGCCAGCAGACTGCTATCGTAATTTTCTAAGGGAAAAGATCTTTGCCAGTTTATCAAAATCCAGCCGTTTATGTGATTGCATATTTATAGTGCTCGGATGGTGTCTCTCAAGAGTGAATACTCCTGAAACCAGATGACTATAGTTAATAATAATGTATACTGGAAGTTTACTAAGAGTATATTTCAGGTGTGTTCACTACACCCATAGACACACACAGACACAGACAAAAACACACACACAAAATGATAACTATGTGAGAAGGATGTGTTAATGAGCTTGACTGTAGCAGCAATTATTTCACTATGTATATGTCTATCAAAGTACGTTGTACACCTGAAATATATACAATTTTATTAAAAAGTAAAATCAATAAAATTTACTGTATACTCATTACAAGACAAAAACAACTCACAATACATATAACAATAATGTATGTCATATATTAAGTGCTCAGTAAATCATGGACATTTTTCCACATCAGTACATTTCTCCATAATAATTTTTGGATACTGCTTAGTATACCATTGTATGATAAAACATAATTTTTAACCATTTCCTTATTTTTGAACATTTGAATTATTTGCAGTTTTTTAGTTTAACAACATGGTTGTCATGAATATCCTTGTACTTTCTTTTTGTCACATTTATCCATTGATCATTTTAGGATCAATTCCTAGGAGCTCAAATGCTGGAGCAAAGGCTGTACATGTTATAATAGCATTACATATGTTGCAAAGGGACCATTTCCTCACATGTTCACCAATACAGGATATCAACAGTCCTCCCCTCCTCCAGCTTTGCCAGCTTGATTGATTGAAAAAAATCCCTTTTTGCTTTTATTTGCATTTTAAAAATTATAGTTGAGGTTGATAAACAACTTTTCACATGTTTTAGCCTGTTCAGAGTGGTTCTTGGTAAGAGAAAGAATGAAGGTCAGGAAAAGAGCAAAAGGTCTTAAGGGACTTTACAGTTTCGCAAAATGCTCCCGGTTTTTGAAGAAACTTTCCCAAGTTCCTTAAAGTCAATGAAACTGATAAACAGTAATGGTGATGTGCCGATTAGATATGGCTCACTCACCATCCAGAGCTAGAAAGGAAAACTCACTGCATCAGAAAGCCCAGGGGAATTCAACAGGCTCAGGCTTGTTTGGGAAACCTGGAGAACTACAAAGAAAAACTGTAGACTCCTATCTGCTTTCTGTGATGCAAGGATTTGAAGGAGAGGGCAAAAGAGGGCTCCTTTCCTCTGAGTGTGATACATTTCTCTAATGTTGTTTCCCTTTGGTTGAATTGAAATGTCTTCTTCATTGCTTGCCTTTATGGGTACAAATAAGCAGATACTGTGATTTGGCGGGAGTTAACAATAAAATTGCATAGTATGAGCCATGCTGTTTTTTTTAAGTGGGCAAGTAGGGTGATTTCTCTATAAACCTCTCTGCTGTTAGAAGCTCTTACATTTCAGTCAACATGAGAATTATATTTGGAATAAATTAAATTCCCATCCAGATTGACTATACCGTGTAATTGTCAGGAACCATAATGACTGTGTAGTTACACAGTATTTCTCCCACTTAGTAATTGCAAAACACGCTGGCTCTGAGAACCCCTCAGGAACTGTCCTTCCTGGCCCAGCGTCCGTGCCACCTCCTCTCTTGGTCAGTATTTTATTGTACAGCAGAAACCCCTTTGTTTTTGGAGTCAGACCAGATGTAAAGTGTACTCTTAAGTCTGCCATTTACCAAAGTATTCTCATCTGTGGAAGTCAGGAGCAACATAATTGTTGAGACAATTTATTTAATGAGGTAAACCATGCAAAAACACTTAAGCAGAAAGCATCAGTCTTGGCACATTTTTGTGTTGCCTTCCTCATTTATCTTTGAAATCTTCAACCGCCTCGATGTAGTGATATCTTCTTTGAAATTCCTTAAGAGTCTTGATCTGGATCACACATTGACATTTATTTGATATCTAATATTGATAGTTATCTCTTGACATGTGTGTACTTCTTGTATCCAAACTGTCTTCCATTAGCACAGATATTCATCCATCAAATATTTAATTAGCCCCTTTTGCGTGTTAGTTCCAGAATAAGATGCTGGAGTAAGTTGGTGAACAACAGATGTGGTTACTATCCTCATAGCGCTTACATCCCAGCGGGGGAGATCTGTATGAAACAACCTTGAATTAGTAAATGAAAATTGTGGTGATTACTGTGAATGATGCTATAAGGAACTATTCAGACCAGCTCAGGGATGACATTTGAACTGATGTCTGTGGATGAGTAGGAGTTAACCAGGAAAAGGCAAGGATGATCAGTGTTAGGGCAGAAGAAACAGCATGTTCGAAGACTCTGAAACAGCAAAGAACCTGTTTTAGTCACGCAGTAGTGAGCAGGAAGTCCCGGGAGACTGGAGGATAGGAAGCTGGCCTTCTCAGAGGGCATTGCGGAGTAAAGGGAGTTAAGGCTGGAACCAGGTGTAGAATTCTGGTCTTTGGCCCAGGAGCAATAGGAAGATATTAGAGGGTTGAAGGCTTACCTGTGGAAGACTTATCAGTAAAATAGATAAATGGATAAATTTGAAGTGGATCTAGCTAGCTTAATTTAGAGTTTTGAGTGTAGAGATCTGCCCTTGCAGAGTCTTTAGGAAAAACAACAATGACAACACTGCCAAATATTTTCAAGTATTTCTTCAACTCAAATACTATGATGATGGGTATAGTATGAGGAATTTTATTTTCCAAGCAACTTAAATTTAAAGATATATTTCTGAGGAAAAATAAAAGGGAATATTAGCAAAGTTTTTAGGACTTTTAAAATACTGTGTTTAAAGAGAAAATGATACTTGTCTTTAAAATGTATTAAAATGCTTAAAGTATGCTACTGAATATAGATGAAGAGTAGCAGGTCCAAAAGTAATATTCTTTAGGAGAGTAGAGAAGATTGTTTCCAAAATCTTTTTGTTAGTCCTATAATTCTGTGAGCCTGGATTCAAATCGGGTCATCTTCTGAGTGATTGAATAAAGGCTAGAACCCTGGTCTCCTAACTCCACGTCCACAAATATAATGCTTATGTACTTAGTTCATTTATTTTTGCCACAGGATACCTGTGTACTTAGGCAGAATCCAACTTTTCTTAGAGTTTTAGTGGAGGATACCATAGGTCCAGCCTCAGCATTTTACAAGAAGGTAAAAGCCAAAGTTGGACGCAGGAGCTGCCTAATTATTGATTTCTCTGCACAGAGTTTTGGACATGAGGAGATCTCTTCTAAGGCAGTATAGTAGAAACTCCCAGCATCACTTTATTCCTTGATAAAAATCAGGATCTTTACGTTAATCTTCAGATTCAAAATACCAGATAATTAAGTACTCCTTTTACCAGGTGGAAACTTCTCTTGATTTTCTGTTAACCTTGTCTGCCTTGATTTTTTTTTTTTTTCCCCTTGGTCACAGCTCTGCATATTGTTGCCTTTCTGTTTTTGCTCCTCATGAGACCTGCTGGCTCTCTGTACCTCTTCAGCTGTGGTGGGTTCCACGGCTAGGTTCAAAACTTAGGGAAATGTTGGACACAGGAAGGAGTACTGTGATGGGTCCTGCTGCCCTTCCACCTCATTTGCCTATGGTACCGCATTAGAGTTACAGAGAAGAGTGACCTGTGGCCCTTGGCCACAGAGGCTCATAATAGGATAAATTATTTATTTGCAATGTCCTTCCATATCTTTACATGCTTTAGGAATGTTAGAAATACAGTGTTTCCTGTGAAAGTGCCAACTAGGAAAAATCCAGCTAAGTTGGATATGATTGAATTGATTAGCAAATTACTGGGACTACTGAAATTAAATAAGAATGTAGTTCTTCCCACCAGTTTTAGTGTTTTGGTGACCACATTTTTCTTTTTATCTACCCAGATATTAAAATTAAAACTCTTAAAGTAAAATTAACTTCTCACCCGCAAAGAGGTAGGGAGAAGGAGAGTAACATCTATGTTTAATGTTATTTTCTAATGTGCATTTGTTGTATATATTTTTGCATAAAATCTCTGCTAGTTTCTGTCCGGACAGGTGTATCAAGTGAGACACTGATATTGAGGATGGAGAAGGATAGGGAAACCCCCAAGAAATGACTTTAATATTTCATCTCAAAAAACAAAAAAAAAAACCCCACTTTTTTTGGTCTGATCAAAAATTTTTCTGTAATGAGGATTTAAAAACTCTACCTACAGAAATCATAGTGATAATGGCCATATTTCAGCTCTTAGATATTCCCAATGGTGTTTTGATCTTAGATATTCCCAAAGGTGTTGATTTGGTTCTGGCTACAGCTGAAGGAGGGGAGGTCCTGCTTGTCAGCTGAAGAGTAAAATAAGCCTCTAAAAATGAGATACAGGGGAAAAAAATTAAACTCAAAGCTTCTTCAAAGTGGCAGAAGGGCACAGTTTTTGCCACCTTTATTATAAAATCCTTAGCAAAGGTGTCCTCTTTGTTAACAATTTAATACTTGAAATCCTCAGATTAGATTTCAGACTGCATTCATGCAGTCTGAGCATTTTTTTTTCTTCTTCCTGACTTTTATCTAGTGCTGTGGGCTGCCTGTATTTCTGAGCCTTCAGACTTATTTTCTCTGGATTACTGACCTCTAATTGGAGATTTATTAGGTGCTCTTAGGTAAGCGGAGAGGAAGGCCAAAGGAGAAGGAAAATGGTGAAGCAGGAAGAAACTGAAAGAAGACAGCAGAGGGAGGAACAGGGGAGGATGGAGATAAAGAGTGATAAATGAAGACAAATGAAGAGCAGTGAGATAGGGAGGCCTGAAGGGGAGTCACATACTGAAACCGAGCTAGTGAGAATACATGTAAAACAGCGTCTGGTGGAAGATCTCCAGCAAAAGTGGTGTAAATCAATGATGAGTAAATTAATAGGGCAGTTGTGCAAATGGGACTCACTCACTTAAACTAAGCGTAATACATCTTGGATGACTTAGAGGTAATGCAACCAGTAGGGTATACCTTTTAATCTACTTGGGACCCAGTAGACAATGTTGTCACTTCAAGGGTAAAAAGGCAGAGGATCAGAACATTGGGTGTGTCTCTTTATTTTAAAAGTGTTAATAAGACATTCTTTTTCTTTTCTTTAATGATTTTTTAAAAATTTTTATTTATTTTTGGCTGTGTTGGGTCTTCATTGCTGTGCACGGGCTTTCTCTAGTTGGCAGTGAGCAAAGGCTACTCTTCATTGCGGTGCGTGGGACTTCTCATTGCGGTGGCTTCTCTTGTTGCGGAGCACGGGCTCTAGGCGCACAGTCTCTAAGGTGCTCGGGCTCAGTAGTTGTGGCTCGCAGGCTCTAGAACACAGGCTCAGTAGTTGTGGTGCAGGGGCTTAGTTGCTCGGCGGCATGTGGGATCTTCCTGGACCAGGGATTGAACCCGTGTCCCCTGCATTGGCATGCAGATTCTTAACCACTGCACCACCAGGGAAGTCCCAATAAGACAGATTCTGAGCAATGTGAAAATTAACCAGACTCAGAAGCTTAGTTTGTAATATATGGATTCAAAAGGAGCTTCATGTATTCCAGACTTCTTTCCACAAACCCAAAATATTTCTTTAAGAAGTGTTTTAAAGTCCTCATTTGAATAGGTTAACATGTGCAGTTGCCTTAAATTGAAGTGAAAGTAAAATGAGTCACTGCATGTATGATCAAAGGAAGAGCTGAGTGTTAAGTGGGTGTGATCACATAAGAATGCAGTGCTATAGTTGAAAGTATTCTGAGACCAGAGAAGAAAATTCGGATCCACGTGCCACCTCTTCTTTCATTCATGCATGCATTCAGTCACTCACTTAGTGGATGTTTCATGACCACCTGCTTTATAGGAGGTACTGAGGAATGTCATTATAGGGGCTGCTGCTTCTACCTGAGACAGAAACATTGGAATTTCATCCTCTGAGCCCTCTTGTCCATATTATTGTTATTGAGGAAGAAAAAGAGTTAACACTGGGAATGGAGAGAAGTCTTAGAACTTTTAGGATTCTAAGACTACTGTTCTTTTTTTATTCAGAAAATGGTAGCTTGGAAAGGTCAAGTGTCTTGGCCAAAGTCCAGAGCTAGTTGGAGTGTTGAGAGCTATGGGATTGTGGACTTCCCTTCTACGTTACTATTAGAATTTCTTCCCAGTTTTTATCTTCATGAAGGGGATTAGAGATACAGTTTTTAACCCATAGGGGTTAGGAGTGGGACTAATGGCAATTAGATGGCAGTAAGTATGTAAACCCTTCTATTATTGGAAAAGCAAATGAATAAATACCCTCTATTCTCCAATAAATCCTGGGCCTGAATGTAGGAAAATACTTAATTTAATAAAAGAGGATGGATCTTTGTATGTGATATCATACTATGCTCATAAATTTCTGACACTGATGAGGAAAATGACATTATTCCAAGTCTTGCACCATCTAACAAAGGAGCTAAACAAAGCCAAAATTCCAGGGAGTCGTGGAAACCAGTAATTTGTGAAAAACCTTACATGTGAGGAGTTATCGTGTAGAACATCCAAACAAGTTGATAACAAGAGGTTTCTCAAAACATGTTTTAGTGGTGAACAGATGCTAATTTTAAAATTCTCTGTTATAAATGATCATAAGTTTATGTTTTCCCGTGTGAAGGAGAAAATAATTTCCGAAGTCATCAAAAACAAATTACCAATGATGTTAAAATCTTTTGTACAGATAGTGTAATATGAGAGGGCACTCAACATGCTTTGGAATCAGCTTGGATTTTCATGTTTCCATTCCAGAGATGAAGGAAGACAACATGCCTTTAGGAATATGTCTTAAATTTGGAAGTGATACGTAGAAGGTTGTCAGCAACCTTATTATTTGTGTCAATAACAAGCAGAATTTGGGACTTCTCTGGTGGTCCAGTGGCTGAGACTCCACACTCCCAATGCAGGGGGCCCAGGTTCGATCCCTGGTCAGGGAACTAGATACCACATGCCGCAACTAAAAGATCCCGCGTGCCGCAACTGAAGTTCCTGCATGAGGCAACGAAGATCCCACCTGCCGCAACTGACCCAGTGCAGCCAAATAAATAAAATAAATAAATAAATATTTTAAAAAATAATAAGCAGAATTTCTTTTCTGTTCTCAAATTGCTTAGAAGATTCTAATCCTTTTCCTTTCTACGTTCAGTTTGGTTTGGCCACTCACATTTGACTTCTAATACTTTGTATGATATAGATTCTACTGACCACTGTTAAACTCAAATAAGAAATTAAATACTTCCCTCCTCATTTATAATATGATTTAGTTTAACCTTTCTTTTTCCCTCTTTTCTCTACTCCTCACATCCCAAGTCAGGTATCAGATCCTTTGACAGTTGTTAACCTGCCCTTTTGGGATTGTTTGGCGTTAAGCTATGACTGTAGCATTTCTTCTAATAAACTAGGTTCTTAAAAGAAAGCTGCCTGCCAAGAAGCAAAGTCACTACATAGTGTGTATATTTTCAATGCGTCGCTATAAAAATCTCCTTAACCAAACATAATAGGCAGTTAAAATACATTTGAAATAACTGTGTCACCTCTAGGTTTTAAAATTATTAAGCTGAAGACAGGTGGTCTAATTTTGCTCTATTTCCATTTGCCTTATTCACATGCCATGATACTTGCTCTATGAAATCACATGTATGCCTTATATCTGTAGCTCATGTATTTATATGCCTAAATATACATTTTTCTAGTGGAATAAGATTCAAAATTGAGTTTTCTTTTACAGTTGGAAATTAGTTTTACAACAATCGAACTTCCGTCATCTTTGTCAATCAGCACTCTAATTTGCCGTAAAGAGCAAAAATGTACTTGGCATGACCCTTTGTCATACCTATGTTTGAACTGAACATGTTGTGTGAACAAATTGGAGAATTTTGTGAAGAAGTAAATATATTTCTATTTACTATTATTTTTACCTCATAGCTTTCAAAAAGGCATTTGAAGTGATTGGAAAGTTTAATAAAATAGAAATGAAAATTAAGTACTAGATGGGAAAAGTGAGAAAACAACGTTGCAAATTATGTGTGTTCATGTAATTGCTGAAATTGTTTATAAAATTGACTGAGGTTCCTGGCAGCCAAGACAATGAAACAGTGTGATAATTCCTCTTTTCAGAAAAGAAAACTAGCTCCTTATTTTGATGTTGGGAGTAAGATGAGGGGAAGCAATGTATTTTTGCCTAGTTCTAAACTCTTAGAAAAATGTATCACATGGGTTTTAGGGGGGTGATTGAAGGATATACTTGACAATGTCCTCAGTTATAGATTCCTGAAAAATTCAGACATGGAATTCATTATTTTAGTTCTGACCTTCGATGAAAGTTCAAGGCATTACGTTGAAACTTAAGTAAGTAAAGGCATTCCTCAGGTGAATATGGTTCATTCTAATCAGTAGCTTTCTAAGGGTGTTCATATTCCATCCCACTGATCAAGAATAGATTAGTAAGCTTGAAAAATAAGATGAACTGATAAGAGAGATTTTTTAATAAATATTAAGGAGCCTAGTGAACTTTCTGGTCTAGATGGAAACCACTCTTATTCTCCCAGGTCAAGAAGTATAAACAAAACTGTTATTTACACTTTGAAGGTGTTGCTTCAGGGTGTCGCCATTGTTTGTGGTGTCAGGTTTTTCAACCTCATCAGGATTTAACACTGATTATTTATTTATTTGTTTGTTTTTACTGATTTAAATTATCTGTACTTTTTAAAATTTTCTCCTGACTCATAGAATTGATTTTGTGGACCTACTGATAGTCTTTGGTTACCCCAAAAGTTAATCTTTACTACTTTAACAAATATTTATTGACTGTTCCCCTTATGCCAGGCATTGTGCTAGATTTGGGGAGTATAGCAGTCAGGTTGTCCTTGCCTTCGTGGAGTTGCTAGTCAAGTACAGGTTCCCCTGCTATCTGAAAGTAGAGTGTTCCTGTGAAACCTTTACTAAGCCCAAATGGCACAAAGAAGTAATTACCTTAGGACACATCTTCCTAACAGATGCACAAAATAAGTTGAGATACAGCACACATGCTCAGAGACACAGTTGAAAGCTATGGAGGCTGGATGCTGAAATGCTGAGTGTGGTTCCCTGGGAAGGAGCTTGGCAGGGCCACTCTCGTTGCTCCAGTGCGCGCTGCCTCTATAACGGGTCACTGCACAACAAACCCTGAAGGCTATTTTTGCTTTTCACCTTTTTTCGTAAAAGTGAAAAATCCTCTTCGGATGTCTTTCTGTTAGCAAAAGCAGGTAGTGACGTGGGTCTTTTGTAAAAGTGAAGTGACATAAAGTGAACTTTCGAAAAGTGGAGGATACCTGTACTTTGGCTCTTAAATCTCTTGTTCATGTCATGGAACATATAACGGTCATTTTACCTGCACAAACTTTCCTTACCATAAGTCTTCATCACCTGCTCTGTTTTCCCACCAAAACGCGTATGTGAAAGTATGGTCATACTCAACATCACTCAACAGCGGGACTTCAGATCTTAGAGTTTCTTAATGATTCTGTAAAAGCATGAGTATGTTTCAGGGGTCAGAAATGATTAAAGTGTTTCAGGAAGCACACCATCAGCCCCAATATCCTAGACATGTCACCCACTCAGCAAGCAAGATATTTTTCTTTCCTTTACAGTTATACATTTCATAAAGTGGAATAGAGTGCTAGTGTGAACTTCCAAATGAAGAATGAAATATGTGATTGGGATGTAGATTATAGTGAGCTTTGTGAAAGAGTACTAGCAAATGAGACATTAATTCTTCCAATTACTTCCATTTTTCTTTAGTTCTGGTTGTGAGGTGGTTACCTTCTAGTTAGAGAAGGAATTTTAAAATGCTCTGTGAGTAGATGGTCTTTTAAATTGGTCTCTTTATGTTCTGATGCAACTAAATCAAAATGGTGCCCCTCTGAGTGAGGAGAACCCTTATTAACTCATGCAGCTTTCCATTAATAGTATAAATACGCCACTGTTGTAAAGCACTTTATGGGTCACAAAGCACTGTCACAGACATGTTGTCTTCGTTTTGCAAACGCCATTGTACGTGTTATTCTCTCTCTACTCTGCTTAGCAAGCACCTTCTTATCCTTCAAGAATTCACACCAACTCTGCAAAGGCCTCTTGAGAGCCCTCTGAGCAGGTGGATGGTCTCTTCCCTATTCTTGCCCAATCTTTTGTGCTTACCTCTTTACAGCACTGATCTCATCCATGTAGGCATTACTTGTTCACGTCAGTATCTCCCCCTGTAGACTGTGAGCCTCTCAAGGGGAAGGAAACTGTGTGCTCTTCATTTCATTTCCCAGTGCTTCTGTAAGTGAATATGCGGGGTGCTCTGTAAACAGTGGTGGAATGAATATTGTGTGATGTAGCGGTTAGGAGAGCTTAGCCACTGCCCTTAGGCAGTGTTTAGTAAGTAGTAGCTCAGAGTAAAACTTAGATCTCCTAACTCCCATTTTTATAACTTTATTTGGTTTTTCAGTTAGTTGGGAAAAGCTTGTTCATCTGAAGATAAGCCATCCACCATCTTATTCATATTATCCTACAGAGATATTCCATGGTAAATATGAAAGATAAAGGACAGTCCTTTGTTAGTCAGAATGAAGACATTTCAGTTCCATCACCGTTGAAATTACCAATTGGCGTAAGAGGGGTTTGGACAAATACGTGAATGTCAGAGCCATTTCTTTCGCCCTGAGTATCTTTTCTCCCCAGTTCCACTTGGCACGTTACCTGTCATCCTTGGAAAGTGTGCACTGTTGCCCCATCTCAGGGTCACCATTCCTTCCACATCCTTCTTGCTATCAGAGGATCTGGATAGTGCCCCTTTCCCCCCGCTGCCCTCAGTATACTGTCCTGTTGAAAATCAGGTACATTAAGTATAATGTGCTTTAAAAACACTATTGCCTGTGTAACATTCTACCTCTCTTGGAGTATTTGAATTTGAGTGACCAGTGGATTGAAGCTCTGTATAGTGGAGTGTTATATGGTGGATGAAGACTGTAAAAGAAGATATTTGAGGGCTAGAAGGCATTCCTGGCCCCCCTAAAACTACCCTGCTGGGGACCATTCCAGCCTGTGATTAACAAACCTTAGTTATTTGCTAGGTAGTCTCCCATGCCACAGCAGGATATATATATATGAGGCACAATGCAATGTTTATGTGAGAATAATGTAGATTATTTGAATCTAGGCTGCAGAACCTACCTGCAAATGGGTTTTATAGTTTTGTGTGATTGCCTTTTCTTTGTGTTTGCATAGAAGGTGTTACGTAGCTGGAAGATGATGGCAATTATAATTTATTATGCTGTAATTGTTACCTAAATGTTTTTGAATAAGCAAAAATCACATCTGTTTAGGAGTAAGTTGCACAGCAAGAGAATTCCCTTTGAAATGAATGCCGTGTTCTCATATTCTGTAACTGTACACATAAAACAACATATTTATTTCCCCACTGAGTCCATTACATTCCCAAGTCAAACTGCATCCTCTCTTCCCTTCCCATATTAAACCCTTTGATTTAATGGAGGTTTTAACTACTGGTTCTTTAGGGAATTTTCAGTAGGCTTTGCACAGATTAGGTTATTGGAAAGTATAGTTATTTGCTTGTAAAGTGGCAGTTCTGTGTCAAAATTGATTTTCTCTGGAGCTGCAACAGTAAAAAGGATAAGCTTCTGCTTTGCATCCAAAATGCCCTGATGTTCCTACCATGATAGTTTTCCCTTTGCTTCTTGCTCAGCACCATTTGGTTACAGGCTGGTTTGGACAGGTGCGTATGATACACGGAGCCCAGAGGGCTTTGATATCCAGTGGTGATAACAGACAAGGCCTCTTTTCCATTCTGGTTGCCACTGGTCTGTGGCAGCCAGTGTTCTGGGCATGGTGAGCATAGTGTTTCTTCCCTTCTCCATTAAATAGGAATCGCATAAGCCTGGAATGGTTTTGTTTGTTCCACAGAAATGTAGCAGTTGAAATAATTACCTTGCCATGCCCAGGCTAACAGGATTTATCTTCCATTATAGATCTTGAAGACCATAGGCAAGAGTAGTTTGCTCCTCTAAATTTACTAAGCTACTCACTTAGAAATGATGTCACTGTGTAAAAGAAAACAGTCATAGCTGTGGCATAACCTAGAAAACCTTTGATAGCTAGAAAGATGAAGGGCAAAATGTATTCTCAATTTTTCTGCTCCCTGCTCATAAAGTAGAATTGGAGTATATAAGAATAGCAGGCAGCCTTATTTTATTTTTTGTGTCCTCGTTGCAAGTTAGGGGTCCTTTAAGATGGGCTTTAATCACTGAGCTTATGTGCTTTCATAGAGCATATATCCATCTATCTGGTAGCCTCCAAGACGTATCTTACTCTGGTCAGAGTCACCCTAGTGACCAAGATGTGTCAGTCTGTTCTTCCTCAGACCTGGTGGAGGCCACATCTTTGAGTATCACTTGGGGGATGTTGTCCTGTGTGTTTTGTTCTAGAATGCTGACTCCTACTCCTCACTTTTTATAAAAAGATCTTAGTTCTGTCTCAGGTCAGATGCCGTTGATAGATTTTGCTTTTTTTTGTTGTGTCTTGGGCTTGGAGCTCCAATTTGCAACCTGAATACCTTTGCAAGCTTCATATTTCATGCAGTTAAGTCTTCGTCTCCTGGCTTTGATCATCAAAACGTTACTGGATTGCCTTTGTTTCCAACTCAGCTGTTCCCACTTCAGAGTCTGGCTTTCACTACCTGCTCATAGGCAGTAACCCCAGTTCATCTTCGTGAAATCTGAGGTTTCCTTAAGGTGCTAGTCTCAGATGTTGATGGATCTGTGAAGGTACAGGACTTTAGGCTTGGGAGGATCAAGAAGAAAACAAACCAGGCTTCCCTATATATGATTTAAGTTTCCTTTTGTGGCCTGATAGCTCATAATACAGATTTTTTTTAAAAATTTTATTGGAGTATAGTTGATTTATAGTGTTGTGTTAGTTTCTGCTGTACAGCAAAGTGAATCAGTTATACATATACATATATCCACTCTTTTTTTAGATTCTTTTCCCATATAGGTCCATAATGTAGATTATGGAATCAAGAAGCATTGAATCAAGAAGCCTAGAATTTTAGTTTATCTTTGTTAAATCTCTTTCATTATAGTTCATTCACACCATTCCTCTTTTCATCTTTATATCCATCGATGCACATGATAGTTAACAAACACTCTTGATAACTTCTAGTGTTTTAAACACTGGGGATAGAAAAAAAGAGTAAGATATGCACCTGTCCTTTGCAAATGACAAAACTAAAGCCCCAAGACCAGAAGCTGTTTGCTGAGTGAGCCATGCAGGTAAGCTGTGGCAGAGTGAAGACCAGAACCCATTTCTAGAAGAATCTTCCCCACATTATTTAAGATCAGCTCTCTTTAGGCCTTTAGGACTCGGGTCTTCAAGCTTCTCAAAGTAGTAGATTTCGACTCATCAAACATTTGTGTTTTGGGAGTATCACGTGGATGAAGAATTGGAGAAAGCTGATGTAAACAAAATAGCTTTTATTATAGTAAAAGTGAAAAGTATTTTTAAAATTTTGAAAGACACACAATGTATAATGAAGAAAATTAATGTAACAATCATTCTACTTCTCTTTTTATATTTTCTTTGAGTAGATATAATGGAGAACAGCATTGTCAGCATATTTTATACATAGTTTTGTGCCCTGCCTTCTTTGCTTAATGTTACGTAATCAGCATTTTCCCACATTGAGATATTTTTCCAACACATAATAATTAATAACTGTATGTTATTTCAAAGTACAAACTTTAACTATTTTTGTGCATGTATTTACCTTTTTATTCTACGTTTAGATTTTTCTACTAATTTTGTACCCTTATCACCATACAAATCACGCTGAGATGAACCTCCTTGTAATAAATAATTATATATATCTGTCATTATTTCCTTAGGATAAATTCCTGTGAGTGCTATGGCTGCATCAATGGAAATGAACATATTAAGTCTATTGACGTATATTGCCCTGAGTCTGCCTTTAACCCTTCCTTGTACCACTCAGAGTCCAAAGCATAGAATCCTTGCCCGAATCACCAGAGTATCTAGTATCTTAATCTTAGGAAAGAGTACTCTTTGGCTAAATATCAGCCACAAAACTGCTTTCCACCAGAGAAGTCCCCTGCACAGCTAAGCTTCCTAGTGAGGGAGGTTTCAAAGAAAAGATAACATTTGAGCTAAGTCCTGAAGACATTGGAGCTCAAAAAGTTGTGAAAAGGAAGTTGAATTTTCCTAGCAGAACAAACAGGGTGTTCAGAGGGAAGACTTTATTAAAACTATACAGAATTTTAGAACTCATCTATTCCAGTGGTTATCAAATATTTTGAGCCTAAGAAATATTTTTTCAATCCTGATCTTGTCTAGCATATCAATACTTCAAACTGATTGATGTGCAGAGTCTCCAGTTAAATCAGAGGGGGATGAGGGAGCTCAGAATTGGGGGTAGAATCTCCTTTTCTCGGCTTCCCTTGAACTTCCTGTGCAGGTCCTGAGATACACCTATAAAATCCAAGGCCTCTCTAAAAAACAAATTTAAAACCAATCATTCTGGTTTGAAGTTGAGGACACTGAGATACAGAGACAGAATGTGACTTCCTCCAGAGTCAGAACTGGTTCCAAAATAGCAGTCCAGTGCTTTTTCCCTACCCTGAAGGAACTATTCCAGTGCTTTTACCAATACATATTGCTGTGCAGGTTGAAAGAGATTATTTTTACTTTGTTAGGTTATGTATTGTTGCAGGGTCCCAAGAGATTAATGTATGTATTAACTTCTGTAAGATGTTTCCTCAATCCACATTAACCATGTCTGACTGAGACTCAAAGGATCTATTAAATTATATCCAGGTTCCTATTAAATCACAACACTGGCAGGAATACCTGGGCTCACCTTCTCCTTAACCCAAATTAACACCTGCTCTTAGCGGTCTCAAATCTAAGGCAAGTTCCTAAGGTGAACAAATGACTGAGAAGACAAGAGAGAAGAAATTAAAATAAATGATAGAGTGACCTTCTCACACCACTCATGGTTTCTCAATTAACCAAAAGCCAGCCAGCTCCACATTGCTGTTCTTTCAGTAATAGGTTTCACCCTCCCGTTTAATGCCAGCCCACACGAGTGCACACACAGACACACACTTTGCTAATCAGATTGGCAGCAAATAGAATTAAACCATTAAGGCAATTAAGCAATTCTTAGATAACATTTGATCAGTTCAATGAAAATGCAAATTCATGCTTCTTTTAGAGAGATACGTTGATGAAGTCATTTCGCGTTCCATAATCTTCATTAGTTTTTTTTTCCAAATAAAGATTGCCGTGTTTTAGGCTTAGAGCTGCACAGATGGAATGGAATTTTTTCACTTTTTTGTTCTGCTCTGTTCATCCTTTTGTAACACACCAGGTTTTTCTGCCTCCACACTTGTTTGGCACATTTAGGTAAACTTACCTGCAGCCTCTTCTTTGTGCCTCAAGGCAGACTTTGTTAATTTTCTCTGACACATGATGACTCATGTCAGACACGTCCTCACACTGCATCCTTTCAGTGTTCCTAAATGATCGTGGTTGGATAGCCATTTGCTGTAGCTCCTTCCTCTCTGGTCCCCGCGTTGAAGGTCTCTACTCTCTCACAAGCTTGTGGGGAAGACAGTGCTGCTCTCCAAAATAGGTGCTTGAAAGTGAGTGTGTGGCCTTCGCATTTTCACTGCTGGGTTTGTGTGAGGCATCACTGAGTGTGTGCAGTCTGCACTCCCCTGCTGGGTTCCACACCCTCAGCGAGAAGATGAAGAGCCAGTTGCAGCCCACGTGTCCTTCACCCCACCGCAGCGCCATTTCTGCTCTGGCTCCGGGTTTCCAAACCTGCTGGGTGGTCATCAGCTAAGGAGTTTTAAACATATTTATACTTATATTTTAAACATATTTATATTTATATTTATATTTAAAACAGTGTCTCCAGAGTTTGGCTTAATTAAGGATTTTTTGGTTTTGTTTGTTTTTCAGTCTTTCTATTTGATTATAGGGATCATCCAGTCTTTATAAGACTTAAGACTAGGTGCCATATTGTTGGTTTTTTCCTCCTTAAATTAGAGACCGTAACACACAGTCTGACATATAATCTGTCAATGATACAGAAATCACGTGCATCCGGAAGATGTTATGATTTCCTTGTTTATAAAAAAAAAATAAGAATCTTATATGTCAGGTTGTTTTATATGCACACACATACACACAGGTGTAGCATGCTGTATCATGCATGTATGTAGATGTCTATATGTTTTTGTGTGTTTAAATGTTATTAGAGGCAGGTCAAACATGAGAGGCAGCTGTCGAATAACGTTGTAGCGTAGGACATTATACTTAGTGCATCTCCTCCTTTTCCATATTAAATAAAGTATTACAGCGAACTCTCATCTGGCAGGACACCTGTCCTTGGTGTGCCTGCCTACAGACTTTTGTGAGTGTTAATATAAATAGTAAGGAAAAAATGTGAATGCTTCTCAGAGTCTCCCATGCTTTTTCAGCACAAAGCAGCCTTAAATTTTACTAATTTATTCACCACTACATGGGAGTAGAAGAACACATCTTTTCGAGCATTTTTGGATGCTGATGAGCTACTATTAAAGCCATCAGCCAGAGTGCCACCAGTGTCTTAGGGAAGAGTGATGTTTTGGGAAGCAGTTGAGCTCAACATTCCAGGAAATATTTCTCACCTATTTGTTACTGTACATGCAGGCTTACATTTTCTCAATTTAGAAAGACTTCTAAAGCGTGGACTTTTGGGAAGTAGACACATAATGTTCTCAGCAATACTGTAAAACCTCATTAATTTGCTAAACAAATAAGTGAGATTATACAGGATATTGCAAAGATTGTAGGGGGAGGTTTAATCATCTTATGTTTAACTGGCTCTAAGAGCACCAGCTTTATAAGTTCTTAAGATTCTGATGGTTGGTCTTCCTTTATTAAATCTGTCCTCTAAGATCTTTTAGCTGTTAGTTAGAATTACATTTTGGACTTTAGGATAATTCTGTATGCCTTAAAAAAAATTATTTGTATGAGCATTTAGACTTTAATTCAAACTGAAGTTTCCCATAAGTTGGTCTAAATTACATTTTATTTATGTGCATAGTTGTATTCATACTAATATATTGGAGTATGAAGAAGGGGAGGAAAGTCAGCCAGTGTGTTGTATTACTGTTGACAATAATTTCCTGATGAATGTTTGCTTAAATGAGGGAATCATATACGTTAAAGGCTGTTATTGGTCATGAGTACATAAAAAAGTTTATTTTTCATTTTATAAGTTGGTATAAAATTTCAGACTCAGTACCTCTTTCGTTTAATTTTTACACTTCTTAGACGCATGAAGTATTTCAGTATGTGTTGATCTTTCTTATCGGGTTTTCATGGCTCAGGAGTTTTTTGTTTTAAAATAAAATAGAAAAAGAATCTCTTAAAATAGTCATATTCTTGAACCCATAAAGTTGAGCCTTTGAGAACATGAGGCATTTGTGAGGTTCTAAGAGATGCTGTGTTTTCCCTCCTTCTGTATCCATCCTACCTCCCTCGCCACCGTGCTGTAATCTTATAATTAATAACTTTTAAATCAGTCAGTGTAGGTAATTTTAAGGCTTAAATTTTTAAAAATTTCATAATGAAGATATTTAGATACAAACATACATTTTTAAAAGCCTGCCATACCAATTCCCAAAAGGAGAGGTTGACAGACACTTCTAATATTTATTTATGGAGCTCCAGTGTTTGTACAATGCCCTGGAAACCAAAGGCATCGATTAAGTTTATAGACCCCACAATAAGTTACAGTTATGCTAAACTGGGTTGAATTCTGTAACTTGTTTTAGTGTTTTAGTCATTGAAAAACACCCTTACCTTCAAATGCATATAATCACAACTGCCTGTATTCTTTTTTTTTTTTCCAAATTTATTTTTTTAGAATTTTTTGTTTTGATGTAGACTATTTTTAAAGTCTTTATTGAATTTGTTACAATATTGCTTCTGTTTTATGTTTTGGTTTCTTGGCCTGGAGGCATGTGGGATCTTAGCTCCCCAACCAGGGATCAAACCCACACCTCCTGCATTGGAAGGCGAAGTCTTAACCACTGGACTGCCAGGGAAGTCCTGCAGCTGCCTGTATTCTTGAGTTAATTTAATGCATCCTTTTCCTGTCCTCTCTGTCTTCTAAAACTACTCCTGATTTCCTCCTGTCCTCTTGCTGATGTCCTTCCCACCATCCATCCACCACTATGTAGTGTGCTGTCAGTAATAAAGCTACCAGATTGTGTTAGTGTGTTTGTTACTTTAAAGACTAAACCAGGGGTCTTGGTTAAGAACACAGTTAGGTGGTATTGGTCAGTCTGCCTTGGCTCATCCTTTTTCTGTCCTCAGCCTGACTTTCAGTCCTCAGGAGGCTCTAGGAGAGAGTGAGGGGCGGGTGCGTGAGTGAAGGAGTGGGTGTGTGTGTCTGCCCACACCTGCATGGTGACTCTTTTCTGAAGATGTTTCCTTTAGCCATCATTTCCATCCTGTCCTAGTACATCCTTTCTCTTTACGAATCAGCAGTTAGCCCAGGCCTTGATGAACAGTTTTCTTTGAGCTCCCCTGTGGCTGTGACTTTATCAATGAGGCGGCTCTCACCTAGGGGTAGACTCTTTGGAGGCAAAATACTTCTTCCCAGAGTCTCACGCGGGTTCAAGAAAACCTGTATAACACTCCACATGGGAAAGGACCCTGCAACACTTACATACATAGTCACACTGCCATGTGCTCAGCTGTGCAGTAGCAGGCAGGCTGAAAGCCGTCCACAGGCCACCCCTCCCGCTCCACTTTGAATTAGTAGAGGGTGACAGAGTTACTGCTTTCCCCTCCATCTTACCAGGCCAGTGTCTCTCCTGTCCTCATGAGGTTTCTGACCTTGCTGTTGATGCCTTTTGCAGCCTCTGCCCTCCTCCCACTACCAGGGGCCCCAGGGATCTGTAATGAGCTCGCATTAATTGCCTGTTCAAGGACAGATGTAGTTCCTGGAAGGCAGATTGGCGATCCCCAAGTGAGTACCACTGGGTAGAAGGGAACTGAGGTTGATCTAGCAACTGGGAGATGTTGCACTGGCACACTCAGACACACACAAACACTCACACACCGTCCTGCTGCGTCTCCCAGAGTGTCACATAATCACTGTTCCAGCTTTAGGGCTTTTCATTTGGCCACACTCTGCTCTTGTTTGATTTGCTAGTACAATAGCTCAGAGAAAAGACAGAGACTCTATCCATTCTAATCCCCTTGTGGGTTACAGTAGTTCTAGATAGAAGACACCCCAGAGAAGGCGTATAATTCAGAGATTTATAAAGGTCACCTTATGGGCCCCCATGTCCTCTCTAAGAAATGAGCCTTTCAGTTTGCATTGCACATGTGTCCTTATTGCCAGAAGGGCTTTATTGGTGTCCTGCACCCTTCTTTTTTCTTCACCCCTCTCAAAGCAAGAAACACAAAACCATCTTTTTCGTCCTTATGTCTTCTTTTAGACGTACATGCTGCCATTTCCTTTTTCTCTGGAGACTGTGGTGTGACAGAGGAAGGGGAAGCATCAGAGGCTTCTATCTGCTCTAACCACATTCTTTGACTGGGCCCTGCTTTACATCTCTCGTTGCTCTAGAGGAGATGACTCAGCCAGCACGCTCCCCGGCCGAGCACGCCACCCTTTTTAGATCTCAGGGCACGGCATTTTGATTCCTCCCTGCAGTTCCATGCTCATCACCAACACTGCAGACATCTGCTGCCACTTTCCTGCCTAAAGCAAGGGAATCCCAGCCAGTCATACTGTGAGCAGCAGCAGGGGGTCTTCTTCTCACTTAGCATTATCCCAGTTTGTCTCCTTTCTTAGGCTATTATCATAAAACCCTGGAACTTTATAGCAGGATGGAAGTTTAACGTGTCTGTCATGCAGAGACCCCAATTAGCAAGTGAGGAAACTGAGGCTGGGAGCCATGGGTGATAGTGTTACCTGACTGCTGGTTCAGATTTAGCCAGCTTTGAACTATACCTCAGCATTTTACTCGATGTAGATATGTCTTTTAATGTGATTCAAAGTGCCACACAGCAGGCAGAGTTGCCCTGAATCAGAATTGATGATTTTTTTCATTTTTTCACTGCCAGGGCAGTGTTGGCAACCTGTAGAAATTTCCCATGAACTTTTACTTGGGGTGTGATGCCTTGTCTGAAGTTGGAAAAGTCTGAAGGTGATGTTCAGTTCTGGGTTGAGTGTCTTTTGAACATCCCCTCCAGACTTCTTGCAGAGAAACACAGAGGAGGAAAAGCTGCTGTTGTGAGAGCAAGGCTGGTCCCCTTTAAAAAAGCTAATACCCAAAAGCTCTCTTTTTTTTTTTTTTTTTAATAAATTTATTTTTAAAAAATTTTTGGCTGTGTTGGGTCTTCGTTGCTGTGCGTGGACTTTCTCTCTAGTTGCTGCTGGTGGGGCTACTCTTCATTGCAGTGCACAGCCTTCTCATTGTGGTGGCTTCTCTTGTTGCAAAGCACAGGCTCTAGGCACATGGGCTTCAGTAGTTGTGGTGCACGGGCTCAGTAGTTGTGGCTCGCGGGCTCTAGAGCGCAGGCTAAGTACACGGGCTTAGCTGCTCCGCGGGATGTGGGATCTTCCCGGACCAGGGCTCCAACCCATGTCCCCTGCGTTGGCGGGTGGATTCTTAACCACTGCGCCACCAGGGAAGCCCAAGGCTCTCTTCTAATAGAATTTTTTGGTTTGCTGATTATAGCAGCAATATAGTTGCATTCTAGAGATTTCAGAAAATGCAGAAAATTTCAAAGAAAAAAATTGTGCTTATAATAAAATTGAGAGGTGATCACTCAGTGTTTTGGGGTATAAGCACTTTAGTCTAACTTCTCTCTGCGTCTCACATAAACTTTCTTCAAGGTCGTTAAATATTTTTCCATAGCCTGATTTTTAATGACTGCCCAGTATCCTATTATATTGATAATGCCATTATTTGTCTAACCTGTTTTTAGATACTTGGGTTTTTCCAATTCATCATTATTATGAAAAACATTGTATCTCAGTGATTATGTTTTTGAATAAATATCTCCTTGCAAAATTATTCAGTAAAAGACAATGAAGTTTTTCAAAACGTGCTCTAGGTCGTCACATTTCACTTCAGTGTCCCAGTTTATGTTGCCACCAGTGACAAATGAAGGTGCCCACTGAAAGCACTCTGTGCTTTCCCTTTTTTTAAAAAGATATTTCACCATATAAAAATCAGTCCTTGTGTTTGATTTATAATAACGTACGTCCACATCTTTGCATTCATAAAAATATTGAATTTGGATTCTCTCCAATTTCCCTTTTAGTAGAAAGGCACAAGTTCAGTAAGAAATTCTACTTGGAATTGCATTGAGTAGAGAAACACACTTTGATTTCTTCAATTTGTGACAAGTAACCCATAAACATTAATTAAAATATTGGTTAAAATTTTGAATAATGCAGAGATTTAATTAGGCAATAGAGTTTAAAAATTCAGCAAGCCACCTATGCTGATCTCCTTGGAGATGACTATCTGCCGGAAAGACAGACTTTAAACAACATTGTGTTAAACATAGAGCAAGTTTCTAATTTCCCACCTTTTCATGCTGCTAAAGCCTTAGAAAATATGTATAAGTCCACTGAGTATATATTGTCAGACTTGAGGACATTTCTAATAAAAGATTCACATGGTAAGTGTAAAACCAGTAGGCAAAAGACCACTAACCATGTAATGAAGGATTCAGGAAAGAGAAAATAATTATATCAGACAACCTAGGTCAAAAGAAGCAAATGAGCACAAAACTTAGGCTGAGTTTCTTGCAGCCTGTACAAAACACGGTAATTCATCTTTATTTTTCCCTTTACAGCTCGTATTGTATTATGTATTGAAAGGAAATAGTAAGTTTATCAGAACAAAGAAATGTTTCTTTGTCACCAACCACTGAGAAGAAAATGTAGAGACTTAAAACAACAGACAGTGGACAGTGTGATTCACAAGACTTGCAGTACAGCTTATGACAGATGAAGGAAGGAAGGGAGGGAGGAAGGGAGGGAGGGAAGGAGGGAAGGAAGGGAAGGAGAGAGATGGATGGTCCTTTGTCACCATTTTGTTTGTCAATGTAAACTCAAGGCACACAGTTAAATTGTGGATCTTTGCAGGCATTTCTGAGAGTAGCTGGACACACCAGGTCTGTAAGTCTATGGAGGTTTGATTAGATATGAGACAGAACTCGGAAAAATCTACTGCATGATCCTGAGACTGGTGGTTCTCAAATTTACTTCCATCAAAACAGTTTTCCTATGAGTGGGACTAAGCCATTTCACTGTCTATAATCAAATGATTGCTGCCATTTTTCCACTGAAAGATTGAAAAAAAAACAAGTAAATGGGTAAAATTATTTTAGATATATGTTTTTCTAATACATATTTGTAGTAAGCCTTGCCTTCTTATGTAATCAAGTAACAAATACCAAAAGGAACAACTGTTAACTCTGGATAATACTTAACGCAACAGCTTGTTTTGAGGAGGACACTATCTTTCATTTTTTAAAAATATGTAAGATAATTATGTATTTTATGAGTAAAATTGTTCCTATTTCATATAACAAACATATCAGGATTTAATGGCTATTCCACAACCATTAGCACAGAGTAGCACATGATTTCCAGGTGCTCTGCCACATGAATCAATTTGAAAGCCTTGGTGAGCATCACTGCTAAAGTACTGGAAGTACAGGTATCCCTGACGGTGATTAGAAAGCTCTCCATTGCCTCCTGACTTTATAAGTGGGGTTAGCAAATCTGACACTTTATTATCGAAAAGAAAGATCTCAGATGCATTCTTGTCCTCACGAAGGACCTACTGCAGTGCTTGCAGGCAGTTGTTAAAAATTAGAGCTTGTGTGTCCGCTAGACTCTTTCTTATGTGCCTGACATGCTCTGAGCTTTACATCCAATATTTGTAAACCTCACCACAGCCTTGAAAGGTAGAGGGCGTTATCCTTCATATTTTATGGGTGGGGAAACTGGGCATGCAGAGGTTAATTGAATTTGGCCAAGACCACAGAGTTAAGAGTGACAGCAGAACAGCTTAAGTCTGTTCGCCTGCGCTCCTTCCTCTATGGGCACTGCCTTGCAGTAATCAAGATTTCCAAAAGCAATTTTGGGTCTGCGCAAGTACTTGAACGGTAACCTCATTGAAGTACCATAAAATATAGGATATAACCTTAGCCTTGAAATATTTTTAGGGAAAGAATTAAAAACTTTAAAAAACAAACAAACAAACAAAAACTGTTCACCTTTGAGCATAACCACATCCCAAAGAGTCACTGAGCTACTCACAGCAAGTCCCCCAGACAAGTAAACAAGGAAACCTAAATAAGTAGTTTAGTCTTCTCTGTCTGCATGCTGCTAAAAATAATGTTTTGCTTTGACATAGAATTTTTGAGAGTTTTAAATGAGATATATCTAAAGCCTTTAGTTTAGCAACATAAATGCTTTATGTTTTGGTGTCCATAACCCATGGGCTGAAAGTCATATCTATCAAGGAGGGATAATTGCCCCAGTAGATGTGATGTTTTTACTTGCATAATATCCTACTTTGAATCTTTGAGGAACTGTTTCACTAGTTATGTTGATTTGTGTCCATAGTATAGAGTAGTTATTTAAAAAATCGTTTTTTGAAAGGGATCTAAAATGTATTCATTTGGGTAAAACTCAATGAATATTTATCGATTGAAACTTAGATCAAATTTCTCTCATGCTGATTTTACCAAGCTTTAGTTAACTTGAAGACTTTCAAATAAGAATTGTGTCAGAGTAGACCCCTGGTTATTAGATATGGAGCAGCAATCAGGCTTTGTCCATTCTGAAGTAAGAGGAAAGAGATGAGGGAATAATTATGTGAACCCCATGAGCCCCACGAGTTTTTAAAAGTTTCCCAGGGCAAACCCCGTCTTAGTTCACTGGCATTAGCATTTCTGGGCATGTACTAGGAGTGTAGAGAGAATGTGCCTAGCCTCAGGGGTATCAGTGGTAAAGTTTAGAATACTTTAAAAGCAAACTTATCACTTTGACTCCTATGTTGTCCATTTCTCAGATGGAGATAAGCTGTGAAAGGCTTATTTTTAAATAATAAAACTAGCTGTTTAACTGTGTGACTAAAATTCTCCTTAGAATTAACCCATGGATTGCCCTGAAGTACTGAGCAGTGATTATAAATAAATTTTACCAAATATTGTCACTACACCTCTTCTATAGTGAAGAGAAGAATTTAGTGTAAAATTAGTTAAAATATGCAAGCCATTTAGAACAGTGCTTAACATATATTAAGTCCTCCATAAATATTGTCTATTGTTTAGAACGGTAGTTCTCAACTAGTGTGTCAAGGCACAAGTATACCCCTTCTCAGACATGCCCTGAAGTATCTGACTTTATATTTTTAAAGAATTTTTTTTTTTGTATAGCTAAACATATGGATGAAGCACACACTGATGTTTCAGTTGGCTAAAATAAGTAGTGAGAGACAGTATAATGTCAAGTCTTTGCTTGCCAAGTGGGGACATTGCCTCTTGGGTCTGTAGGAGGAGGGCCCTGAACACTCCTGATCAAAAAAGCTTATGTTCAGAAAGACATATCAGGTGGGCAGTGTGTTAATTACCACTGCTTCTTATACACACTCTGAAGACACATGGCTATATTACTGTAACTTCTTGAGAACTTTTGGAGCACAGGGCTCCCAAAGTACTTCAGAACTATCAGTTAAGAACTAGTGGGATAGGGCTTCCCTGGTGGCGCAGTGGTTGAGAATCTGCCTGCCAATGCAGGGGACACGGGTTCGAGCCCTGGCCCGGGAAGATCCCACATGCTGCGGAGCAACTTGGCCCGTGCGCCACAACTACTGAGCCTGTGCTCTAGAGCCCACGAGCCATAACTACTGAGCCCGCGAGCCACAACTACTGGATCCCGCGCGCCTAGTGCCCGTGCTCCACAACAAGAGAAGCCACCCCAACAACAAAGAGTAGCCCCCGCTCGCTGCAACTAGAGAAAGCCCGCGCAGCAACGAAGACCCAACACAGCCAAAAATAAATAAATTAAATAAATAAATTTTAAAAAAAAAGAACTAGTGGGATAAGTTCCTGTCTATAGTTATAAAAGTGATTTATTTCATGTCTTATAACTGTACTATATTAATATACATATAGCCTCAAAACAAACCTTTGTCAGACTTTTAGACCAGAGTCTAAATATGTTGGTGACATTTCCTAGGACCAGGTTTTGATGGCATGGAAATCAGAGAGTCTGAGAATGCCAAACTTCTCTAATACAGTTAAGTCATGAAAGCATAGGAAAATAAGAAGAATAGGGCATTCAGGACAAGATTCTATACCTTCCCTTTTGGCCCAAATCCTATAAATTTACTCACATAGAAACCTGCTTTTTATTTGCATTTGCTATGGCTTGTGTCTCTAATGTCATCCTTTTTGAACCAACACACACCACGTATCTGCTTATTGTTTAGATATTCTACTTAGCGCTGAAGGCTCAGATCAGTTAAAGCGATGTCAGATACTGTAATGAACACAGTAGGAAATCATTCTTCTATTGTATGGTAATTGGTTGGAACCCATGAATTACATCTAAAATGTTACTACTGTTTTTACATAGTCTTAAGTTCATAATTAGAGTAAAACTTATTAAAGTAGGTGCATCAATAGGAAAAGAAACCATTATCCTTTCAACTGAGTCTTGTTTCATAAACAGCGTATTAGCTCTTTAGTGACTAAGAAACATGGCTCATCTTTGCAGTATGTTGCCTCTATTCCTTTTTGCCCACAGATCTGAGAGGGGAGAGGTAAACTGATAGAGGAATTAAAGTTCTGAAGCAAATTAAGTTCACATTTTTGTTTAAGGATTCTAGGAACTCCAAGACTGAATCCAAATTGTTACTTAGTTTTTAACCAGAATAATAGCTCTCTTTCTATTGTAGAGTAAGGGAAAGGTTAATGTTATCTGCCCTTGGCGATTTACTAACTGACTAAATAGCCAATTGAAATGTGGGGAAGAAGGATGAAACAAACTGCATCTTTATTTATAGGGTCAGATCTTTGCATTTGGATGCTGTGGGGAAGAGACAAATTGTTACAGGAATTGGAAGCTTACTTCAAGGGGGTGTGTAGAAGGAGATGGAGGACAGAAGGAGTGAATTCTACACGCCCTCAGTGAGTAGGCCCAGCCCAGGCAGAAGACTGCCGAGGGCCTGGGTGGACCACAAGACCTTTGCTCCCCTCTGACTTCTCCCTTAGCCCTCAATCTGTTCAAAAGACAAACTGCAGGAACATAGAGGGAAATACACCACCAAACACAGCTTCCTTTTGATGTATTGTCTCCTAGCATAACCTACAGAAGATAATTCTGTTTTTCCTTTAGAATTCTTTTTATGCCAAGATGATTTTATTATAATACAAGTTTTTAAATGTATAAGTAAAAAATAAAAGTGCATTTTAAAACAAAATGACAAACTTTTCTTAGTTTGGCTCTCCTGATTTTTATTTAAAATGAAGGATCACTAAGCCTAGATTTTGCCTTACCAGTTTAAAAAAAATTAAATTCAAAAAGCAGTTCCTATAGCTCTCCCCCTCCAAACGCATGTTGCAAGCTGCATGGTTTGTTTATATACATTTTGCTTCAACTCACCAGCTTTTCTAAAACTTAAGTTGATGGTTTAGCGGGTGATGATGGGACACAAGCCTTTTGACCCACTTGTCCTCATCCCACAAATGGGACAGCAAAGGTACCTGTGTCATAGGTGTGAGGTTGTAGTGAGACGATGTGAGGCCATAGCAAGTGCTCAGATGTTGCTTTCATCACTGGCATAGCTTCATCATCATTATTAACTTATTTCTCAATTCTTTGTCCCCTTTCTACATTCTCACTTCTAGAGATTTCCTGCTTCTTACTGCCAAAGAATATTTTTGAAGCTTCCTCTTTTGGAGGTACTTTTGGTGTAGCTGACACCGGTGTGGTACAAATGCTTTGAAAATGGGTCCTGAATTCCTTTCCTAGGGCCTTTAGGGAAACTCTTGAGAGAATCAGGATAAGAAAGTTCCTGTAGTTCATCAGATCTTACCCTTTGTCTGTGTGTGATTTATGGTAATCTTATACGGGGGATACGCGACTACTTTAGAAGTACCCACTGCAGCTTTCCTGAATTCAGAGGATTGGGTGCCGTGGAAGGCAGGGATGGCTGTAGAGGAGGATGGGGTATAAACAAATGAAGTATCACAGGTCAAGTGGATGTTTGGGTGGCCGTGTCAGCACCACTGTGGACAGGAGGCCCTGAACTGGGAACTGAAAGACTAGGTTCTAGACCAAAATGACTGATACCTTCTGAGCCTCTTTTCCTTACCAAATAAGGATTTTGGATTAGATTGTCTCATAGGGCCCTTTGTGCCTTAGTATTTTGTAATTTTTTGCAACTGTCTCATCCATACTGGTGTCCACATTTTCCAGGTGTATAAGTTTAAAAAGCAACCAGGTCAGATGCCAATGTAAATCTTCATCAGGGTCAGTGAGAGACTATTTAAGAATTTCTAAGTCTCAGTAAAAGAGTGTTATTTTTCCTTCCTTCTCTGTACCCAGGCTCCATGGAAGTAAAAAGTAAAGATGCGAAGTCCGTCTTCTGTGTTTTGTCAGTTTAGGTAAAAAGAGCTTTTCCTTCCGTTTTCATAATAGAATTTTTGTGTATTTAATATAGGCAGCGATTTGGCCTCCAGCTGAGTTTAGATTTGAAAAGATGAGAATATTAAAGCTTGTCAGACAGCCCACAAACCAATTAAGTATTTCTAAGCTGACAGGATGTGGGTAGAGTTCTTTTTCTTTTCTCTACCAGTACCCCTCACAAGTAAAAAAAAAAAAAACAAAAATCAGATAAACTAGATACTCTCTTTGAAAAGGTGGTCCTGATAACAGGTAACAAGAAAGATGGCTCCACAATGAGATGAGTATGTAGGCCAGAAATTCAGACAAAAGTATTTCAAGGGTCTTAGAACAGTGCTGTCCGACAGAACATTCTGTCATGATGGAAATGTGCTGCTCTGTCCAGTATGGCAGCCGCAAGTCACACGTGGCTGATGGTGGCTAATGTGACTAGGGTCTGAACTTTAGATTTTATTTCATTGTAATTATTTTTAATTTTAATAGCCACCTGTGGCTAATGGCTTGGACAGTACAGGACAAGAAAAAGAATAGATTTTGACACATTTTCATGTATCAAAAAAAGAGACAGCCAAAGAGCATGAGATCGCTGGAGTTGTGGAGGGCTGATTTGGGACTAAGAAAATCTGAAGAGCTCTCCTGTGGAATACAATCAGATTTCTACTTTGTTGTTCCAAAGGAAAAAAAGAAGACCACTTGGGAGTGATTGCAGGGCAACGCACTGAGGCTCAGCATAAAATACTTCCTTACAGTTAGTCATATGAAATTATAATCAGCTGTCTTAAAATGTAAGGACGTCCCCCAGTTCTGAGAGTACTCAAGGTCAGGCCTAGTGACAGTATGGCAGGGACCTGCAGTTTCCTCGTCAGTAAAATGAAGATGATAATACTTGTCCCACCCTCCCCCAAGATTGTCACTCAGCGCACTGAGAATTAGATGAAATACTGTTTTTATAAGTGCTCTGAAACTATCAAGACATTTTATTAAGCATGACTGATATTAGGTTAAAGACAGTGATTAAAGGACTTTAGGAACTTGGAGTCACCTTAAGGCTGCTTGTTCTGAAACAAGCAAAAAGATTCTCTTCAGGATCCTGAACCAAAGCCCCGTAGTTTTGACAGTAAATATGCCCCCCATGAATATGATAAGTGGCATCGGTCATTCAGTCATTGATCTTAAATTTTTCAGTGGTTATTTCATCTGGAGAGGATGCTGAAGCTGGCACTGTTGCCTTTCCAAATACCCAGAAAATTCCTGATAATAAGCAAATGGATGAACTCACAGTAGTTCGACCATAGTATATGCCCTCGTTGCTGAGACACCTGGTTCGGGCTTGTAGCATCAATCAGCCTTTGCAGCCTGCTGGTTCCTCCTGTTGGATGTAACGGATTCATGGAAAAGGAGCCTTGTAGGTAATGTCACAGCAGTGGCCTGAAATTGCAAAGAATTTCTACCAGCCTCATGAACCAGGGCATGGCATGGAATACATTGGCCCTGCTTATCCTCTCGTGGAGACGTGGGAACGGCAGGACTGTGGCTGTGGAGCTCAGCCGCCCATCGGTGGGGCTAAGGCTCCCACAAAGAACTCCCACGGAATTCATTAGCCGCATTTCAGCACTGGAGCTGGAACCTCTTACATCGTAGGAGTGACGGTTCAGAAAAATAACGATGCCCCTTAGGTTATTACTGATAGACCCTGCTTTCTTTTTAAGCAGGAAGACATTTCCTTGTCCTGTCTCTTGTTAAAATGATAAGTGCACAGCACTCTCATTAGGATGTAGCCCCTCAGCTCCCAAGGACGTGAGGAGTTTTCCTTTCCTTCCTTTTCTGCTGCCTCCCAGGTCGTCTCATTGCTACATTTTGAGTAGACAATTATGTACTAATAAAAGCTACAAATAAGGGACACTGGACAACCCCCATCTTACATACTGGCATTTGGTCCTTCTCTTCCATATCCTTCCCTGGAGAGTAATGATACCCACCTGGACACAAAGCTGGTGGAATTAAAATTCAGCCCTGATTCACAGATGGCTGCCTTCGTCCATGGCACGTGTGCGCATCTAGATGTTCTTGCACATGCTTTCCTGGCAGCCAAGATGGATGCGTGCGTAGGTTAAATTGCTGGAGAAAATCAACTTTCTTCACCAGTTGCATCTGATACAAATTTCTGAGTCTGGCTGGGCCTTGGTGCTGAGTATTCCCTCATTTTCACCATTTCCACAGTGGTTGCTTCAGACTTTTTCCTCTCATCTTGAATCCTCCATTCCAGACTTTCCTATCATACCTCATTATCTATAGATAGCCTTTCCAAGAATATCAAGGATGTCCAAAAAGATCATCCTTGACTTCCACCTCCTCCATTTAACATTTTTTGTCAGACTCGTTATTCATGTTTACATCACTCCCTCTGCTGTCAGGCAAAACGTGTTCTTTTTCCCAAGGTCAAAACCGTGTTCTTCAGCCAACCCCTACTGTCTCCTCCATGGCTTTGTCACATCAATCATTCCTTTCCCTTTGTCTTAATACCCACTAACTCCTTCACCACTTCCTTCCCTCTCAGCATGTGAACTTGAGCAAGTCTTCTCCATCTTAAAAAAAAAAAAAAAACTAGTTCCATTTTGAGTCTTTCCTCCCCTTCAAAGTCAAGACATTTTATACTTGCTGTCATCCTTTCTTCTTAACCTCTGAAAATTATATCCTATTGTGCTAATAATGTCATTTCTTAATACCCACCAATGACTCGCTAATCGCAAAGTCCAGTAGAGGATGGTGGCCTTCTGCCTGGCTGATTGCACGTTCCCCCTCGGAGCTGCCATCCCATGGCTGTCCTGATCCTGCCCAGTCCTCTTTCTCATCCTCGTCACTGTTTTTATCAGGTTCTCCCCTCTTTCTCCTCAAATATATAAGAATCCCAGTGTTAATAGAGAATGTCACTTAATAGCAGCAAATCCTGGCTCCACCACTTATTTAGCTGTGGAAACCTGAGTAAGTTACTTAATGTTTCTGAGGATGTTTCCTCATAGATTCTTCAGAAAAAGGATAAAGGATAAAAGTAGCAAAGTGAGGTTAAAAGTAGCAAACGCATGCCAAGTACTTAGCGCAGGTCCTAGCTCACTGCTTCTTACTTTGCCTTTTTTTGCTCCCACTGCCCATGCCCTCACTTTCCATCTTTATCCTTTCTGCTCTTGGCCTCCCCTCTGGAGCCCCCAAAGCCACATCATCAACCACCTGCTGGATGCCTTCCTCAAATAGAAATCATCATTTCTTTCACCCAAAGTAAGTTTCTCATTCCCCAACGCAGCTCGACAGTCTCTCAGGTCTGAAGCACAGACGTCCGTTTCACCTCCAGTGTCTCTCTCACCCTCACACCCAGCCAGTCAACAAGTCATGCCAGTTCCAGCCCCCTGGATTTTTGGCTCTGGAACTTTCTTTTGATTCTAAAAGCCACAGTCGGGACTTCCCTGATGGCTCAGTGGTTAGGAACCTGCCTGCCAATGCAGGGGACACGAGTTCGATCCCTGGTCCGGGAAGATCCCACGTGCCATAGAGCAACTAAAAACTACTGAGCCTGTGCTCTAGAGCCCGTGAGCCACAACTACTGAGCCCGCATGCCACAACTACTGAAGCCCATGCACCTAGAGCCCGTGCTCCGCAACAAGAGAAGCCACCGCAATGAGAAGCCCGCACACCACAATAAAGAGTAGCCCCTGCTCACCACAACTAGAGAAAGACTGCGTGCAGCAACGAAGACCCAACACAGCCAAAAAATAAGTAAAATCAATTTTAAAAAATTTCAAAAATAAAAGCCACAATCATGGTTAAGTCTCCTTTTACCTCCAGCTTAGATTATTGTTCTGGCCTCCGAAGAAGTCCCCCCTCTCTATTCCACTGTAAACATTCTTCCTAAAATGGTATACATGTGATCACGTCATTACCAGCTCAGATCGTTCTCTGTGGTACTTCCTGTTACTGTTAACTTTGGACTGAAGGTTAGCCAGTCTGTGGTTCAGGGGTAGAGCAGGAGAAATGGTCGATGCTCTGCACAGAGTCAACTCATTAAAAGCTGAATAAATGTACTATAAAATAAAGAAAATCAGTAGTGTAACGAGATGTAATGCCAGAAGAACTGCTTTGGTGATAAATGGTTGATTAAGTAAAGCTTAGCTCTCAATGGATATATCCTCAGAATTAGTTATGGAATGAAATAGATAACTTGATCATTCTTCACTTGAAGCCTATCGGAAGAGGGCGATGGATTGGATGATTAAGCGGGGATCTCAGCTGGAAGTCAACAGGCTGTCTTCTGCTCCCACCCAGCCAGCGCGAGGTCACCCTCTGTACACCTCTCCTTGCAACCCGCGCTGAAGGGGCCAGGGCTCCATCCTTGCTACGCGTTTTTTGATCCTGAGACCACCGTGGAGCTCCAAAGGAGTTCCCTGCCAAACCTAGCGCAAGAATGAAACTGGGTCTCCAGAAAAACCGTGTGATACCTTGTACTGCAGGTCTTTTGTGGACACAGAAAGCATACTTGCTGGTGTCCCTGGGTTTGTCCCCCCTCCCACCCCCACCATGCCTCACACCCTCTCTCCCACCCCTGACCCTCAACACTCTGGGCAAGAAAACAGTGATGTTTCTTCGCCTGGCAGCGTGTTCTGTGTGAGAAGAGGCCAGCGGAAGGGGGTTTGATGTGTGAGTGACAGGTCCCCCAGGTAACGCCGCTGGGGAGTGCTTGATCTGACTGCTTTGAAGCTGGGAGCCCACAGGTCACACTGGAGACATTTGCTGCTGGGCATGGCTTTCATCCTTGTTTATCTTCTTTTTTAAAAAAACCCTTCCTGAGGTTTGGGGGGGGGGTTGTTGTTGGGTTATTTTGGGGGCTTTGTTTTTTGTGTTTTTGGGTACAAATGGGTATTTTTTCCTGAGAGAGAGAGAGAGGGAATGTGTGTGTGTGTGTGTGTGTGTGTGTGTGTGTGTGTGTCTATTGGCAAGAGCATTTGTATATTCCTTTTATTGTTTCTTGTCACTGCAGGGAAAGGTTGTAACCTTTTGATGCAGATTGTGAATCTTAATGAATTCATCACTTGCCATGGGAAAGAGATGCTTGTTCAAAGAGTGGGGAAACATTTTCTTTTTCTAACAATATTAACAGGAACATTGTATAGAAAATAATAACTAATCTTTTGAGCACCTACTGCGTGTTACCTACCATTTTAAACACTTCACGTATTAACTTATTTAGTCCTCAGTAGAAGCCATTATTGTTGGTTTTCCCATTGACATTTGAGGAAACAAGAGCAGAGGGAAGTTAAGTCCTTTGCCTGAGGCTGTACATTCAGGAAACGAGGGGCCCAGGGCTCAGACTCAGGTTGGGGTTCTAGTGGCAGCAGTGTTCATCCTACTGCTTTCCAGCCTCGAAAACGATTGGTGCGCATAAGCATGGAGCGCTGAGGACTTACTAGATGTTCCCTCAGGCTGGTACCCAGGACGTGGCCTCTGCCTTCAAGGTCATTACTGTCTAGTGGTTAGAGGAGAGGGCTGAGTCTGTCTTGTTTACTGATGTATCTCCATTGCTGGGCGCAGTGTCAGGCACGTACGTGGGAGGCAGTCAATAAAATTTTGTTGAATTGAGTCAATATAGGCTCCAAAAGGTTAATTTAGCTTGTGAATGATCGAGATTGAATCGTGATCAGTTAACATTATAGGGTGGCCATGACCTGCCACCTTTAGAAACACCAGTGGGAAAAAAGTTTGGCAGTGTTTGGATCGCTGTTCTTACCTGCTGTGGTATTTTTTTCTTTTTATAGATTTATTTTATTTATTTTTGGCTGCTTTGGGTCTTCGTTGCTGCTTGCGGGCTTTCTGTAGTTGCGGGGGCTACTCTTTGTTGCAGTGTGTGGGCTTCTCATTGTGGTGACTTCTTTTGTTGGGGAGCACGGGCTCTAGGCGCGTGGGCTCAGTAGTTGTGTATCGTGGACTAGAGCGCAGACTCAGTAGTTGTGGCTCACAGGCTTAGTTGCTCTGCTGCACGTGGGATCTTCCCAGACCAGGGCTCAAACCCGTGTCCCCTGCGTTGGGAGGCAGATTCCTAACCACTGCGCCCCCAGGGAAGCCCCCTGCCGTGGTATTTATAAAGCTCTCTCAAGGGTTACGTGGGGGCTCCCTAGCTCCTGTATGATTTATAAATCTATTACGCATGTCACAAAGATTTTCATGCTGGAGAACCATCAGATGCACTCATTGAAGTAATGTAATGTTGTGAGAAAAGGAAGATGATTAATTCAAAGGTGGGACATAGGACAGAGGTGGGCGGGGCCTGGAGGACAGTGAGGGTGACGCAGCAAAGGCGTGAGCTAGAGTGGAGGCACGAGAGGTGGAGGAGGAGGCAGGCGCAGGGCAGGCTGTACAGGGGCCGTGAGCCGGAACTCTGACTGGACAGGAGCATCGAGGCAAAGCATGAAACGTTGCTCAGAAAAGCTTGAGTACAGGGGTCCATCAATGACCTTAAACCTAAAGACTTAAGAACTCTGAAACTATGGGCCTGTGGCTTATAAGCTGTCATTTCAGGTTGACTGAGTTTCGATTAGGAAAGGGTTTTCAGGCCACCCCCGCGGCCCCCCTGTTGTTAATTCTCCAAGTGTTTGGACCATGAGTTCTGGGGCGTTCTGAGACAGCATGAATAAAGGGAGAGGGATTCTAGTGGCTGGAGGGCTGCTTGCTGTAGGGGAGGTGAAGGAGGGTTCCGTGAGTGTCAGCAGGTAGGGTAGCTTTGCCCGAAAGTGTTTAGAAAAGTGAGACATAGCCCCCCCACCCCACTTCTCATTAAAACACTTTACTGCCATCATCCACTCAGCAAAACTGCAGCATTAGGTGTGCCTAGTGTTTGATTTGAACTTTGTGTCTGTTCTGCATGAAAATGCGCTGTGCCCGTTGATGTCACTTTGGAGCTGCTGGGACAGAAAGTGGGTGTTTTATATGCTATCCCTTTTCAAGGAAGATGGAATGGCCTTGTAAAAGTGGTTTCCAAGGAATAACCTAGCATTTTAAAGATTTATAGAACAAGTGTCCACTTATAGGTTCATTTAAGTTTTATAAAACATTTTTGCTTCTGCCTTGCCATGTCAGCAAAAGGGTCTGGGATTTAAATAAATAAAACCTGGTGGGACATAATAAAGTACAAAAAAATATGGTGCATCAAGTTACTACTGAAAGGAATATTGAGGCCTAAGTGATCTTCTCACTGATGCCTCCTGAACAGAAGACAGCTTTAACCTTGAGGCTCTATGACATTTAAATAAGGCGAGGGATTTGTGAGCTGGGGATGCTGTGAGGTGTAGCCACCGAAGATGAAGATCCCATTTCCGACGTGCACTTTTGTTTTAATGAAAGAAGACAGATGAGGGTGCAGAACAGAAATGTTTCTTCCCGTAGGAGTTTCTCAACCCAGCTAACTTGGTGAGATTTTTAAAAATAAATACTTTTGAGTACATCATGAAATAAGATGTATTGTGGTGAGACAGAGAACAGTAATGGAAGCAGGAAAACCTGTAGACGTTAAAAAGTGTTTGCTAAGGCCCTCCTGTGTTTACTGTTGCGGGGGTTTTAGTAAAAACAAAATGTGGTCTCTACCAAGTTCAGAAGGTGTATTTTCTCTGTCTTTATTCATTCTTCTTGGTTTCCTCGGGGCCCAGAACACCTAACACCTTCAGAGCACATGCCCCATGAATGAGTGGCTTTGGAAAGAAGCTCTAGAAAACACTACACAAACACTTTTAATCAGTTACATTGTAATGCCTTCATCCTGTTTTTCCATCTGGCCCAAGTAACTGATCCTTTGAAAATTGCCCTGAGGGCACTTTTATTTTACTGAAGAAATTAGACAAAAGAATAAGTAAATGAATGAATGAATAGAAGAAAATTCTCTCTCATGCAATTGGTAGACCAAATTATCCTAAACCTGCTCATTAAGACTTGTTTGGCTATGCTTTTTACACTACTGTCCCTAAGTGCTTTAATCATTTATTAATTATTAAACCTCCCTATTGCTTTAGGTGAAATGCAAACTTGACACCAGTTTGGAATGCAGTAAGTTTCTTTTTTATTTTCCTCAACGTCTATATGCAATCAGTTAGAAACTTTGCCCTGTTGGTACTTTGTTTTACTGAGCCTCAGTCTAGAGCGTAAATTAAGCCCAGGAGGTCACTGCAGCATCATCTTCCGGAAACTCCTAGTATCAGAAAAGGGCATCCTTCATTCAGCTCCAATATCATCTTTGTGCCCTTACATTTGTGTGGAGGAGGGAAGCATGTCGTTCATAAACCCTGGCTGTAACTACGCAAGCCACCTTCACGTTTGTGATAGAAATATTCTATGAGAGTAAAGTTCACTATCATCGAACTTATACAAAAGCCAAACTTTCCAACATGTATTAAATTTGTCTTTATTTTGCATCATGGCATTTATGCGGGGGGGGGGGGTCCACTGGGGGCAGCTTATTTGATCTGAGATCCAGAGATTTTTTTCATTTGGCAAACATTTGTTGAACTCCTACTGTGTGCTGTACACCACCGGGGGATAAAACTAGGGCAGTCGCTGTCCTCAAGGAGTGAGTTGTCTAGCATGTGAGTCCAATGTAAAACAGCTAGCAGAATTGGGAAGTGATAGGCTGGGTGGAGGTAGCGGGCCTTAGAAGAAAAGGGGGAGAAGAAATGGCGAAGGTGGACCAATGCTGGCAGCAGGGAGGCTCCAAGTTCCCCTGGGAATGCTAGTGTTCAAGGAGGAGAGGCCATTTTGAAATCTCATCTCAGCAGCTGAGTGGATGGTTCCAGTGGGATGGGTGGAGGAAGAGGGCTCAGTGCAGCTGGGCCAGGGTCTAGCCTCCTTCCAGGGATGGGATGACAGGGGCCCCCCGACAGCAACAGTGATACCAGCTGAGTGAAGACAGTCAAGGAGACACCTTACAATAGCTGCTTAATTTGGATCTTTGCCAGTATATTTTAACAAAGTGATGGCATTTACCCAATGAATAACTAGATACCAGTCTAAGTGCTTTACCTGTATTATCATGCTTCATCTTCACAACTTTGTGAGATAATCAGTGTTATTCCCATTCAATAGATGGAAAAACTAAGGAATAAAGGGGTTATCCACCTAGAAAAAGGCAGGGAAGGTGCAGCAGCAATTCAAGTCCAAGACTGTTTAACTGCAACACCTTTGCTGTTAACTGGGAGGCAGTCGTACCTCCTTTAATATAGAAAGCCCTTCCAAACATCCCAACACCAAGATTCCACATACTTTCCTATTAGAGTAGCTTTGTGTTAGGTCTCTTTTCCCCTCATTTTCTTTCTCCATAAGTTTGGCAGAATCTTGTTGGCTTCACTTAACCATCATTATCGATGTAGCAGCGCTGTTTTAAATACTTATGAATAGAGAGTTAGGAAGCAAATGCACTCTGATTTTTTTTTAAGTCTATTTCATTATTTTTAAAAATTCTGGTTATAAGCCACCAAATTGATTTAGTAGTTTGGAGCAACTTCGGGTGTTCTCTCAGATACCAAATAAACAGTATTTCTAACCACAGTGACTAAATCAGGCACTTCCATGTTTGAAAAATTTATAGGGTAGAAAAAAATATATGTGGCCAAATAAATATCCAGGCAGTTGGGACATGTCTAAAGTGAAACACTGGTTTCCTGAAACATATTCAGTAAACGTACAACCATGTCACAGAAAGAGATTATGCTCAAGAGAATTTATTATGATGTGTTTGCTCCCCAAGAATATTGCCCTGTAGTTTATGAAGCATCTCGATAATGAAGTCATTTGTTTCAGATACTCTTTATGAAAATGAAATGTTCCCTTGAACCCTGGAAAACTTATTTGGTCAATCTAATTAGGAAAACAATGAATTTTGTATTTAGCATTTTAATCCTGAAATTAGAAGGGACATTCAACAACTGAAGTAAATTCAAGGGTTACCTAAAATAAAGACTGAATTGATTGTCTTGTTTTAACATTTTGACTTAACGAGAAGATTTATCAGATCAGCAAAACTTCCTGTATAAACTCTACTTGAGTTTGGGACTTTTTTTAAGGAAAAAAAATTCTTTGTAGGGATTATTTTTAATGTGTATTGTAGTGTATTCGTGTATGTGAGACTTACCAAATCCTGATGAAATGAATTGAAGGGAACGTATTTTTCTTTTTCTTTTTTTGGCTGCGTTAGGTCTTCTTTGCTGCATGTGGGCTTTCTCTAATTGCAGCAAGCGGTGGCTACTCTTAGTTGTGGTGCGCAGGCTTCTCATTGCGGTGGCTTCTCTCGTTGCGGAGCACAGGCTCTAGGTGCGTGGGCTTCAGTAGTTGTGGCACGTGGGCTCAGTAGTTGTGGCTCGCGGGCTCTAGAGCACAGGCTCAGTAGTTGTGGCACATGGCTTAGTTGCTCCGCGGCATGTGGGATCTTCCTGGACCAGGGCTCGAACCCATATCCCCTGCATTGGCAGGCAGGTTCTCAACCACTGCGCCACCAGGGAAGTCCTGGAGGGAACGTATTTTGAATTTGCCATCTATTATATTTTTCGGTTCAGTGTATGAGGTAGAAGAACAAGGCTGATCTTTACTGTGCAAATGGGCCTTCATGGTGTGGTGTAATACCTCTGCGAAGCTGTGGAATTTTATCCTCTGCATTCTGTAGCTCCTAGATGCTAAAGTCTCAGCTGTATTCATGTGGAGCCAAAAGAAGGCAGCCAGTTACACGTTAGCCTTACACCCAGGCAGAGATGGTCACAGAAAGATAGCTTTGGTGATCCTAATCAAATGCCTACCAGAAGTCAGATGATTTGTGGTTGTTTTCATTTTGTGGCCTTCTCTACTGGTGTCTATTTAAAATAAGTGAGAATCAAGCAAGTGAAAGAGTGCCACACATGTTTGTAAAGAGGGCCAAACCAAAGAAATAGGGCCGTTTTCCTGAGAGAGACCGTCTATCACAGGAGCTCAGGGGCATAGCTCCGCAGTCGGGCTGGCTGGGTTTGAATCCCACCACTGCCACTTATTTGTTGGAAGACATTGGCTAAGTTGCTTACCCTCTCAGTGCCTCTGTTTCTTCATCCCTGGAAAGGGTAGAGAATAGAGTCTATAAGATCAGTAAAAGGACTAATGGAGGAATATAGATATAAAACAAAGCACTTCGAGCAGGGTCCTCTCCATGCTGAGTGTACAGTAAATGTTAGTGCACATCAGTAATATTTCTAAAATTCCAAACTTGAACTTTGCAGGCACTTCTGTTAAGCACAGAGTGTATCACAATGCAGTTGGCTACCCTGTAGATACAAATTCTTAGGCAAGGGTGAGTGATTATCAAATGAGTCCATACAGACAGATTGTCCTGTCCCCAAACAAGACATAGACCGTGGACATCAGCCTGACCCTCACATCCAGGCGGTCTGGGGCACTGTGCTCAAAGGATACAGCAAGCTCAGGCAGACATTTGTACCAGGAACAACCTCGTAGGGGCACCTCCCGACAGTCAGCATCATGGAAGATGGTACAGGGCCAGGTAATGCTGAAGCCTTGTTCCACTTTTGTCCAGAGCTCAAAAGATGGCGCAAAGCCCTAGTTTACTTCATCCTTTTGGTCCAGGTACTTTACATGTATTGCTTTCCTTTGATTTGATTCCAAACTCAGGTTCAAATGGGCGCCTCCCAGCAACATCACCCTCTCCCCTTCCTGGCTTACACCAGTTAGAGCCCATTCTAGAACTGGAGTTGGAGTTAATCCCACAGACATTGAAAGTAGAAGCAAGGGTATTTCCCAAAGGAAAATTGGAGTACTGTTTTACCAAGAAAATTGAAAGGATGAGGTGACAAAAACAACAGATGTCTGTACATGGGGGGCTGGGGTATAAGCAGTGGGGGCTGAGATAGCTTGGTTCTCCAGTCAGCATTGGCCCAGAAACCACGTTTGCAGGGGAGGCCAGTCCACAGCCCAACTCAGAGGCTGAGACAGGCAAAATAAGAGGAAAAGAAACGGACATTGGAAAAAAATAATATTCACTGGGTGTCTATTCCACGCCAGGGTCTTTACATTTGTGGTCTAATTTAAGCCTCGTCTCACCGTGAAGTAGAATTGGGGGTTTAAAGGGTTTGGAGATGAGGATAAAGATAAATCTGGAGTCACCCAGAACTTTGGGTGACCCCAGGGCAGACTGACAAAGCAGGCTTCTTAGAGGGGAGCATGGGTGCTAAATGGTGGGGGGCATGCAGACAGGTTAAAAGGGGGCTGCTTGGGGTTCTAACAATGAAATAACTGTTTGACCTAGATGTGAAGTGATTAATTACTTTCATTGTTTGCAAAGCAGTAAAGCCAGCCAACCATGCCACAATCTTGATCTTGCAACCCACATATCTTATTTTTCAACAAGGAAAATCCTTTTAAAGAGATAAATGTGAATTCTGTGTGCCATGTATATATTTGTGCCACATTTAATTTCATTAGCTATAATATCACTTGGCTGTGCTTATTTAACTGCTTAGACCAGATGGTAATGCCTTCTGAAGAAAAATGGTTCCACGATGTAATTGAACATGTTCTGTTGACAGAGTTACAACCACCCATTTTCCCAGTTAAGTATAGGTAATTCAATAAAATGAACACAGAGTCTATTTCTCTGCCACCACTTCTAGCTCAAAACAAAAGGGAGGAAATGTGCTGTAAAGTGGGGAAATTGCACAGTTATAGTGTATAGCATGGGGGTGATAGGAATAAAGGCAGGCCTTTCCCTCCCACTCTGATGACAGAGGAGCTATTTGATACCTAGATTTGGCTGGTGACCAAGGGGAGAGGCCTTGGCTTTCTCAGCTATGACCAGTCTGAAAGTGGTGATGAAAGTGGACGTGAACATTATGAAAACTAGCCGGTACATTTTGCAACATGATGTAAGGTGTTGGCTTCTGAGTGGAATCAAGCACAGAGGAAACATTTGTGTTGACTCTGGGCAGATGAGGATGTTGGGTTTTATGATTGTTTTCAATCAATACAAAAATAGGCTGGCCAAATTAATGTATGAGGACAAACATCTGATGAAGCTGTCACTGAAAATGTTTTTGTATTTATTGAAAAAAACCCAGATTAACTGTAGGCTCCTCCAGGCCTCCCTGACCCTGCTTATGTAACTATGAAATGTTAAGTTTAGTAAAAGAAAGAAGAAAGTCATACTCTGGCATTGGAACTTTTCAGCAAGGTCACTGGAGATGATGATAATGATGATTATCACTATGGCTGATAATAAGTGAGACCTTCTTATCAGGAAGAAGTTGGAAAATGGATATAAATGATGCAGTTGCTATGTGTACATTTTTCTTAGCTATCTTTCTATTGTGTGAGCAAAAACTTGCAGTTGTTCTCGCCTCTCTCCTTGCTTGTGGAGAAGTTGAGAATTTGAGAGTCAGAAGGACCTTAGAATCCACTCAAGGTCAGCCTCTCATTTTACCCATTGAAGAAAGTAAGGCCCAAAGAGGAAAATACTCACAGCTCAAGAGAGATTAGGGCCGGGGCTCCGTTGTCTCTTCCCCTGTAACTGATTTTGCCCCTATTCCAGTGCTGAGGGGCTGATGGGGAGAGGAAAGGGTGGGACGTGAACACGTGAGGGTTCCCTACCCTCACTGTT
The DNA here is from genome assembly GCF_028023285.1 of Balaenoptera ricei. NCBI lineage: Eukaryota > Metazoa > Chordata > Mammalia > Artiodactyla > Balaenopteridae > Balaenoptera > Balaenoptera ricei. The sequence goes on along the minus strand of NC_082653.1, from coordinate 76,688,158 downwards.
GGTCACCCAAAGCAGCTTCACTTCTATCTGTTTCATATATTGGGGTCCCCTGTAAGAATTTATTTAAAATATTCTTCTTACGTAAAGAAGTACAAAGTTCAAAACCCGCTATTCTCAACCATAGGAATTCTTAACAGTAGTGGTGGTCGTATATTATGCCTGCCCATCTGCACTCCTGCCCGGTGGGTCTTAAGATATGGGCTCCCATATATCTACTGTTCCTAATTCACACGACAAAAAGTAAAGCTGAACCAGATCTTCTTGTGGAGAGTATGTTCAGAAGGTAGAATAAGGAAATATTTTAGGGTAGTTAAATGTTTACGCAGCGTAGAACTTTGTCCCCCTACCCCCATCCCAATGAGATTTGGGAAAATTAGTCTTAGGAATCAGAGTCCTGGACGTTAGTCCCAGCTCTGCAGGGGGTTGCTGTTTGACATTGCACATTGCCTGTAGCCCAGTTCGGAGAACCGCCAGTCCTACCTGTTAAGGAAGTAGGAGAAGATGGCAAGCCTTATCCAGATGCTGCAGAGTGAATCCCAGCAGGAAGAGGAAGGCATCCCACCCCTGAGCCCATTAGCACCAGCCATCTGCCTGCGTGTACCTTCACCCCAGGCCTCCTCTCTAAAGCATCTCCACTGGTGACTCAGAAATCTAACTGTTCACTTTACACGTTTTACGTTTGATTCATTTAGTCACCAAGTCTTGAGCTACTTTCTCTGCTTTTTGCCCTGTGGGTGGGGGCCAGCCTCAAGTTCAGCCCAGCAGGCTGAGCCTGGAGAGGCAATCACAGCCCCCAAATGAACTCCTTTGTCCCTGAAAGGGGCCTTTCTAGGAGGCTCCCCAGGGGCTGCTGGTCTGTCCTCCCAAGGCTTCATGATTGCCTCTCCACCTGTCCCCAGGGGGATCTGATTGCAGCTCTGCTCTCCCCTGGGCCTTTGCTATGCTGTTTACCCACTTCCAGCCTGTCTCCTGAAGGCCTGATTGGCCTCTCCACTTCTCCCAGGGCACCAAAATTGTTCTGCAGCTCCTCTTCAGCTGCCTCAGCCATCTGACCTCTGCCGCACTGGTCTTTGGGTTTTCCTTACTCCATGAGTGTCCATTTGAACACAGGTACATGCACACACATGCATACAGCCCACTGTAAAAACTCCTCTGGATCTTTCTCTCAGCACTGCTTAATATAATTCCCACCTTCTCCTAAACCTAACTTCCCAGTTAACCCCTGACTCAGACTAGCCAACCAGGGCCGAGTTGGCCACGCCCTTTTCTTTAGTTTACTTGGAGCTGGTAGAAGAGGCTAGAGGCCCAGGTATTGTGTGCTTCACACATCATCTCTCTAATTTACTTTAACACAGGGCCCATAGCCACTTCTAAGAGATCAGATCAGCTTTACTCTGAGTGGTTTCTTTTAGCCATGTTGGAATTTTTTCCTCCCTTGGCATAAAGTAACGAGTGTGCTTCCTTGGGTGGCAGCAGTGAAGAGACACTGAGTCTTCACGTCACATCAGCACGGTTGTGGAGGCCGTGAAACAATCTTATCATCAAAGTGCTCGGTAACAGCTATAAAAACGTAATCCCAGGTGGCAGAGGGCATGAAATGCATGTCTCCATGCCTAGTTCTTAGATAACAGGGTCATTCATGGGTTTCCAAATGGAGCCCTCGGTGTTCCCAGTCCTGTGTCTTCCCAGCTTCTCAAAGGACTACTTCGCTCCATTTGTCTAAAGGTCACTGCCTTTAGGAATAGCCTCAGGGGCTGCTCTACCTGTTGGCCCTCTGCATGAGCCTTGTGGAGCTGGTTATGGTGGAAGGGGAACTGGAGAACATTCTTCAGCCGTGGCGCTGTATAGATTTGCTCTTCCAAAGAAAATTGCCTTGGTAATAGCACTTCTAACATGGCCAGGGCTGGGGATTGAGGGGACAGCAGAAGGTAACTTGTGACATTTTCCCAGAATTCTTTGTAATATCTGATTCTTCATTTGAGATTTCTCTTTTTGAATAAGATACACAGGTAGTTCATGTAATTCAGGATTTGGATGTTCTGGGCATCATACTGTGTCTTTCAAAATTCAGTAAAGGTGCGGTTAGTGTGAGTCATCTTTCTGTAGGAATCTCTTCTGTTCCCATCTGCTCTTAGACTCCCTGTTTTGTAGTATTTTGTCACCTGACCTGCATTTGTTGTGTAAAATTTGTCATTTAATTTTCGTTTTATTCCTAGCTATCAGCATAGGATGACTATGGTGACATCTTTTCAGCCTAAAGCAGAGACACTGGTATTTGGTCGGCCTCTACAGCCTTGGTGGAGGCGTGTGTGGTTCCTTTCAGGCCTTTCTAAATATTGAGAAGAGCTCCCTGACCCCCACAATCAGCTCCATGGACTCCTGCTCCCAGCCACTGAATTCAGCAGTGCTTTGTGTTTGTCTTAATACTATCATGATGGAGAGAAGCTGCATTTAGGATTTTTATTTGAAGGGTTGGACAGCAAGACCTTCTACTGCATTGGATTTTTAAATAGACTTAATGCTTTCTACTCCAGAGAACTGGATGCCTTTTAAGTAAGAAAACTAAAATATAATAGGTTGGTTTTAAGATCACAGTGCAAGTTCGTCAGAATCATTTGAATAACTTTTTTGTGTGTATCTATTGGGTATAAGCCAGTGGGCTAGAAGCCCAGGGGTGACAGAAAGGGGTGAAAGTTGCAGACCCTGCCCTAAAGGGGTTTCTGTGTAAGAGAGCAAATAAAGTATAAATAAAATTAACCACATTCAGCAGTAATGAATGAGTTTAGACCACTAATTTGTGAAGATTTCAGAAAATGGGAGATAAATTGATTTATTTAAAAAGATAGTTTATAGAGATGGAGTTCACATAACAAAATTAACCATTTGAAATGAACAATGCAGTGGCATTTACTACATCCACAATGTTGTGCAACCACCACCTCTACCTAGTTCCAAAATATTTCCATCACTACAAAATAAAACCCTTTATCTACTGAGCAGTATACTGATTCCTCTCTCCCCCCAGCTCCTGGCAGCCTCTGATCTGTGTTCTGTCTCTAAAAGTTTATCTATTCTGGATATCTCATATAAATGGAATCATACAATGTGTGACCCATTTGTCTGGCTTTTTTGCTTAGCATAATATTTTGGAGGTTCATCCATATTGTAGCATGTGTCAGTATTTAATTCCTTTTATGTCTGAATAATGTTCCAATGTATGTATATACCATAATTTTTTAGCCATTGATGGACATTTGGGCCATTTCTACCTTTTGGCTATTTTGAATAGTGCTGCTATGAACATGTGTGTACATGTGCTTGTATGAGTATCTGATTTCAGTTCTTTTGGTTATGTACCTAGGAGTCAAATTTCAGGGTCATATGGTAAGTCTATGTTTAACTTTTTGAAGAATCACCAAATCCATAGGCTGAACCATTTTGAGTTCCCACCAGCAGTATATGAGGGTTCCAGTTTCTCCAAGTCCTCTCCAACACTTGCTCTTTTTTTCTTTTTTGTTTGTTTGCTTTTGTTCTGTTTTTTTATAGCCACCGTAGTGGGTGTAAAGTCATACCACATCGTGGTCTTTATTTGCATTTCCTTATTGATTAATGGTATTGAACATGTTTTCATGTGCCTGCATATCTTCTTTGAAGAAATGCCTATTCATGTCCTTTGCTCACTTTGAATTGGGTTATCTGTCTTTTTGTTGTTGAATTGTAAGAATTTTTTATATATTTTTGATATTAGACCCATATCAGATATATAATTTGCACATTTTCCCCATTCTTTAGGTTATATTTTCATCTTCTTGGTAATGCTCTCTGTTGCAGTTTCTAATTTTGATGAAGTCTAATTTATCTGGTTTTTGCTTTTATTGCTCATTTTTTATATTATATCTAGGAATCCTTTGCCAAATCCAGGGTCATAGGGATTTATCCCTATGTTTTCTTCTGAGAGTTTTATGGTTTTAGCTCTTATATTTAGGCTGATGATCAATTTTGAGCTAATTTTTGTACATGATGTGGCTATCCAGTTGTCCCAGTACCATTTGTTGAAGGGATTCTTCTTCCCTGTTGAATAATCTGGGCACCTTTGTCTAAATCAGTTGGCCGTAGATGTTTATTTCTGGACTCTCAATTCTATTCCATTGTTCTATATGTCCTTATGCTAGTATTACACTGTTTTGATTACTGTAGTTTTGTAATAAGTCTTGAAATGGGGAAATGTGAGTCTTGGCTAACCTTTTTCTTCTTTTTCATGATTGTTTTGGCTATTTATAACCCCTTACAATTCCATATACATTTGAGGAATTGGCTTTTCCATTTCTGCCAAAAGACCATTGGAATTTTGATAGGAATTGCATTGAATCTGTTGGTCACTTTGGGTAGTACTGACATTTTAACAATATTAAGTTTTCCAGTTCATGAACATGGTGTGTCTTTCTATTTATGTAGGTCTTCAGTTTTGTAGTTCTTGGTGTACAAGTCTTTTACCTCTTTGGTTAAGTTATTCCCTAGGTACTTTATCCTTTTGGATGCTACTGTAAATGAGTAGTTAATTTCCTTTTTGGATGGTACATTGCTGGTATATAGAAACACAACTGATTTTTTGTGTGTTGGTCTTACACCTTGCAACTTGGCTGAATTCATTTTATTAGCTTTGAGATTTTCTGTATATGGAATCACTTCATCTGTGAACAGAGATGCCTTTTACTTCTTTTTCTTGTCTAATTGCTCAGGTTAAAACTTCCAGCACAGTGTTCAATAACAGTGGTGAATGCAGGCATCTTTGTTTTTTTTTCATGATCTTAGAAGGGAATGGTTTCAGTGTTTTACCACTGAGTATGATGTTAGTTATGGGTTTTTCATAAATGCTCTTATCATGTTAAGGAACTTCCCTTCTATTCATAGTTTTCTGAGTGTTTTTATCAGGAGAGGGTGTTGGATTTTGTCAAATGCTTTGCCTACATCATTTGAGATGCTTGTGTGGTGGGTAGAATCTTACAGAAAGAGAAGGAGTGGATTGATAGAGACAAAGAGAAGTGTGGAGTCTGGAGAAGTAAGTAGCTAAAGTACAGTGCTAGGAACTCGACTAGTTTCTGCAGAAATTACTGCACAATCTAAAATCACTGGAAGAGAATACAGCAGAGCAGAGGACCAGATAACAAGCCTGGAAAGGGCAGATTCTGAGTATACTGGTAAGGACCTTGAATGCCAGAATGCCTTGAGCTAGTGGACCTTTGTAAAGTTTCTGAACCCAGTTGAACTAGGAATTGTGATAGCTCATTATTCTCTACTTTTATGTCTCCACTTCTACTTTTCTGCTGACTTTTTCATCCATCTAACTATCCTTCCTTCTTAATTTTGGTACTGAAGTGTTATATACACTTTATGAACAAAGGAAATATTGGATTTCTTCAATACCATGTAATGAATCCTATGATTTTTTTAAATTCAGGATAAAAACAAAATTAAGACGTGAGCCAACTCATTTTGGTGGTTCATTTCTAGTTATGTACAGAGACAGACCTGGTAACAAGCCAACAGCTTTTGTCGGGGCTGTAAATTAGACTGGAGAGAAGAATGAACTGCACATTCCTAGCTCCTGGGCCAAGGTTCCTGAGATTTCTGCCAGCCCTCTTGCCGACAACAGCATGGTTCCTCAGCTGTCCTTCTAGTCAGGGAGACAGATGGAACCTCAGGGGCTTCCTGTTCAGGCGTCTCAGAATTCAGAGTTGTTATGATGTGTGGGCTTTGAAAATGCCACACTCCAGGGAAGCTGAGTTTCTGCATCTCAGACTTTCTCATATTGAGCATGTGTTCTTTTCCATCTTCATGGCATTAATTTTTGTTATGTGTGCCTCCAGGCTTTTTCCTGGAATCTCAACAGAGGATGGGTCCTGGCTGTGCTGGAAGCTAGACTCATTAAGTGTACTCAAGGTTTGCCTTCCTGCACGCTCTCCTGCCCCGTTCTCAGGTCAGCCTTGTTCCCCTCAACCATTTCATGGGATTCTGCTCCCTCCAAGTAGTGGGCTCTGACCTAAGGACCAGCCTATGTCAATGGCCAACGCATATCAGGAATGTGACTATCTAGCTCTTTAACCAGGTGCCTCTGTCCCTTCTAGAGACCTTCCAACATACTGTTAACGTAAGTGCAGGGACAGAAGAGCCCAGGAGCACCTGATACAAATGTTAACAGCTTTTTCATTAGGACACTTCATCACAGAATTCCAGCTGTTGGTGTCAGGAGGTGACAGTGAAGCATCTCTTGGATAAGAAGGATGTGGAGAGCAGCGGAGATCAGAAATGGAAAGATGAATATGATTCAGTCATCAGAAAGCTATTTGACATCTAAGTTTTAGCCAGCAGGGGGTATGGCTGCATGGAAAATGCACGCATACATCTGTTGTCGCAAGGCCGTAATTTCCTTATCACCATCATCAAGCAGTATTAATGAAGAAGCCAATTGTGCATAACACGGTGCTGTCCCTGTACGCAGCTATGCAATAATGCTTCCCAGTTAAATTGACTATGGATATGTAAAGTGATCAACTAAGACTTGACAGTTAACGCAATTCTTTAATTGCAGCAAGCATCTGAAATAAATATGTGAGTCTAATATTTGAAAAAACCTAGAACTAAAAAGTCTAAATTTTGGAAGTAAAGCATGCTCTTTCACATTGCACAAAGGGATCTTTCTCTCTTAAAAGATTCACAGGCTTTTATGCTGAAACATCTAATACAGATTTTATTTTTCTTTTTAAAAAAAGTCGGTTTGTTAAGAATTAGGAAAGCCATACAGGTTAATTATTAAAAAAATTGAACAATATAAAAAAAGGATCCAAACTAAAAAACAAAAGCCACCAACCCACCCCAACCCCGCTGAACATGCATCCACTCCCCCAGGGTGACCACTATTAACATTTCTCTATCACCTTCCTATCCCTTTTTTAAGTACAGATGCATGTGTCTGTGTGTTCAATGATTGCTTTAAATTCATATTAATAAATGCATATGTTTTCTATGACTGGCTTTGCCTGCATGGAAGGATTATTGTTTAGACCTGCTCCCTTAGTTTCTAGAAGAGAAAAGCCGACAGCCTTGCCCTTGATTCTGCTTATTGCAGCAGGAGTAAGCTTACTCTTCACCACCTTTGGCTTTACTTTTTAGATGACTTATTTTAATCGGTTTTAATGCCACCACCAATTGGCCATTATGTCTTCACATTCAGAGTTTGTTTCTTTTTTTTTGGGTGAAGATAATTTCTGCCACTGAATGCCCATTTTGCTAAGAATGCCTTTAGCAGAGGTAGAGGACCAGGGCTACCTCTTTGGTTTTTACAGGGACATTTGCCTCTGAGGCTATAACTCCTAATTGAATTAGCTTCATGATAACTTTTTTTCAATTGACAGGTGTATGTGTGACCATCAAGACTCTTTATGCTCAGTGAAACATATTCTCTTCCATGACTTTTCCCTTAGAAGCTTACTTATCTGCCTCAGCGTCCTCTGTCTCAGCCTTGTTTTGTTTTGAAGTTCGCAGTTTGTTCTTGGACGTTGTAAACCCCGTTCATTGACTGTGGTGTTGGCTACTGATTCAGAAATCCAGTCCCTGAAGACTTAAACTCAGCAGACATGCACAAGGTGGACCCCTGCTTTTGCTGAAGTCTCTCTTCATCTCCAGGAACTGAATTTTTCATGCAGTAATTAAAATTTGTAGGTCAAGCCTCCCACGGCACCGTTTGCTGCTAATATGGGAAAGCAGTGATCAGATTCACTTACGCTGCTCTTCCCTGAGCTGAGACTTAAAGGATGAAGGGTGACATTTTCCCCTATTTTGTAAATTAATGCCATTGATCTGCCTAACAAGAACAAAGTTAGGCTTCAAAATACCAAATGATAAAGAGATTAAGACTTTAAATGGCTTTCCAAAAGGCAACCTCTATTGTAAGGCTCCAAGCTGACTATTGAACTTTCAATTAGAATTTCTAATAGGCTATTGACTTAAATGGATAAAATGTTACAAGTGATAGCTTTCAAGATGACAAAGATTGCTTCTTACATTCTAGAATATTAGTTTATGTAGCGTGTAGCATTCTGGAAGGTGCATAAGCAGGATGAATAATAAACTGTTGGCCTCCCTTTGTAGAGTGTCAGCTGCATCTGTGGTATAGCTTTCTCAAAGATGAATAAATGCATTTTTTAAAGTAAATGCAGTTTTGCAATACTTTGTCTTTTCGTATTTTCTAACCATGGGCTCCACAAAACCTTTCATGGCATGCAAGTCCCTTAGTCTTTGACACTGTGGTGGTGTCCATGTTTTATGAAAAGCCGTCAATGTGGTATGTGTTTCTCTGTGTGCACACACAGGCGTTCATGCATGCTTGCATGTATGTTCACAGTTGGGACTCCCGCCGATGTGTTGTCTGTCGTTGCTCTCTGCCTCAGTTTACTATTCTTAGAAGCTGTGATTCTTCTCCCCGATGGGCTTCCGGGGAAGTGTGACTCAGTCTGAGCCTTGTTATGAAACACTAGCTCTAATACATTTTTTAAATACTAATTTTTCAAAGACCAGCTACCTCTTCTAGGATAAAGGGTTAATATTATGCTTATGTTACAGTGCATTAAAAACTCTAATTAAAACAGCATTACATTCCCATCTGCCAATCTCCAGTAATCTTCTTTAATTGCAGTAATTAAACTATATTTACATGTTCAGAATACTTGTAATTTAGCAAATTGCACTCTCTGCTCTACATTTAATCAAACAACCAGTTCCAGTATATTTAGTGTGGAAAGAAGTAATTTCAATGTTTTGATTACTATAGCAGATTTGACAGAGTAAGTGCCCCTCTAGTAGAGGGCTTGAAAGGGAAGGCAAACATGAAATATAGTCATGGTTTTGATTGTCATGTGAATGCCTAATTACATGTTGGAGGATTAACTATTAAAGGGCATCATGGTTGCACTTGATGTTTAGATGCAGCGAACATTACAGATAGCAAAGACTGTCTTATAGGGAAATTTGACAAAAGAAGTTAAGTTTTCTCTCTAAAGGTTGGGAGATCATTGCAAATTTTAGTGAAAATGTTGCCTCAATTGTATAATTGCCATTGTGTCTCCTGCCTGTGATATTAAAGCCTACTGTGCAAGGTGATTATTTTAGTCTCCCCAACTAGAGTCCAGAAGAAATTCAGTGAGAGGCAAAACACAGGGAAATGTTCATAGCGATGGCAGTTCAGGAGTGAGTCCCTCCACAGTTCTGTCTTTTGTGTTGTGTCTGGGTTAGCTCCGGAGAAGACACGAGGTTTCCTGGCAAGGCCCCATCACTAGAAGTCAGGCCCTTTTCCTTCCTACCTTTTGTACCAGACCTTTCCACCTAACCCATCTCCATGGCCCCCTCTCCGCTTTTTGGTTTCCTCATTTTAAAAACAGAAGTAATAATGTTGTGAATATTGATTGGAATCAAAGAAACAATCTCTTCATCACTTTAAAAGTATTTCTGTTATTGTTACTATCTAGTTGTACCAGTACAATAGTTTTGGTTTCTTTATCTGTATAAATTTGACTGGGATTTTGGGTATTGCCATCACATCTCTGCTTTCCAAAATAACATGTCAATTTATTCAACATAGAACTTGAAATAATATTCTCTCTTCCAGTAACTTCTTTCTAATTGGATGATGTTAACAGTATTTTCTAGAATTTGTACCTCTCCTCACTTCTGGGCCATCTATTGTATTAATAAGGATTATGCATTAGTGAAAGTGAAAAGACAGTCTAGCACTCCTATGGAATACCAATGCTAAACCTTGGCTCTTGATCATGTGAAAAGAGCAAGCTACTGAATTGTTAGAAATGACACGTGGGGGTAAGAACCTGAGGTTTCCTGCATGGTTCAGTTAGTAACTTGCTGGACCATATTAAGCAAAGGGTTTCACTTCTTTTTTTTTTTTTTAATTTTTATTTATTTATTTATGGCTGTGTTGGGTCTTCGTTTCTGTGCGAGGGCTTTCTCTAGTTGGGGCAAGTGGGGGCCACTCTTCATCGCGGTGCGCAGGCCTCTCACTATCGCGGCCTCTCTTGTTGCGGAGCACAGGCTCCAGACGCGCAGGCTCAGTAATTGTGACTCACGGGCCTAGTTACTCGGCGGCACGTGGGATCCTCCCAGACCAGGGCTCGAACCCGTGTCCCCTGCATTGGCAGGCAGACTCTCAACCACTGTGCCACCAGGGAAGCCCAGGTTTCACTTCTTTAGGTCTTCCACTGTTAGAGATGGGGCAGAGAGTAGGGCTTGGATTTTTTTTTTTTTCTTTTCTTTTTTGGCTCATGAAGAAGTCACTTACGTGAAAAACCTTGACCAAAAGAATACCGGACTATAGACTGTCAGAGAAGAACATTTGGTTCAAATCCAGACCCATTTCTGTGTTACATTAGTGAAAATTTAACTCCCGACCAATGACTTGATATCAGTTTTCTTCCTGCTGCCTACTTACAGAGATTCTGATTACTTTATGATGACTACTTTTAAAAGTGTATTGGACAAAATTAAGCCTTATGGTGAAATTCAAAGCAAAATACTACACTAAGGAGGTCTGCAGGTGCTAGAGATAATTTAAAAGGAAAAGAGAAGTGATTTGAAGTTGAGGACAGGGCCAGCCAGGATTGAAATTCCAGGTCTGTCACATAGTTATTTAATCCCAAGAAAAGTACCTGATCTTCTTGAGCCTCTGATGTCTCATTTATAAAATGGGGATAAATATATCCATGGGGACCTCACTTCTAGTTTTTCTCTCCTATCACCTATAATGTGTGTTCACATATGGGTAGACACACACACACCCTCCAATAATAACTTAAGAGCCTTTGGAATGATGTATGCTTTAAAGACAAATAACAGTGCAGAAAAGTATTTTTAAGAATGCAGATAACTGTCAGGAGAAATATGCATAAATGGTGAGGTATACCTAGAAACGGGAATCCCCAGATTTTTTCCAAACCTTATTATAACCATTTGTTTTAGTCCCTTGTTCTAACAAGTACTACTTTCTGAAATTGTTAACAAAAGACACAACTGAAGGATCTAAATCTTGCCACTTCTTTCACACTCTCTGCTTAGAGGTGTTAATGAGCAGCAGAATAACCCCCAAAAGTCCATTAATCCAAACTTCATCAAGTCTTGTTATGGGGAATTAAGAAATAGACTGTAGGAAACACACCTACATGGCAGCTAGCATCTCTGCTTTCCAGAGGTTGCTACGGACGCAGAGTTCAGTTCTCATTCTTGACCCTCACTGGAAATTTAGGAGTTAAGATCAGCATCAGTGTACTCAAACATGTGAATCTTTGTCTTTTTGAAGACTTTCTACCTTGGGGTAGGAAATGGGCACCCTGGATACAGAGAAAATCTCTAGCATTTAATTCCAAAGCCAGAAGTTCTGACATTTACATTTCTGCTAATTTCACACATCATCTTGCAGCATATAGGATCTGGGCCCCTGCCAAGAGGACTGCAGACTCTTTTTGAAAAAGTGCTTTTTGGGGGGTGTAGGAAGGGTGTTGAGCTGCAGAGACATTTCATTAATAGTGTTCTTTAAATGTCCAAGTGGACATAATATATAAATACATGAAACTCAAAGCCCTCCTCTGAACTTCACTTTTCTAAGAAAGCTTTACTACAGCCTTCATCCTAATAATATGGCTGATTTCCTATTATCCAGTGTTTACCTATACTGTATAATGTTTACTGTATAATGAATTTATTGTATAATAAGAGACCCTGATTTATTAGCTCTTCATTATTCTCATTCCATCAGCTTCCTGATAAATGCTGCAGCCCTTGGCAGGGACATGAGTCTCAATCAGGTGATATCATTGCTTTTTAATGAACTCTTCTTCTCGGAGTAACAACATTACATGTGAAATTCCTTATTCTGCATTATTAACGGGCCCCAGAATAAAAGGCACAAAGGCCCTGAGAAGGTTGCACTGAGAAATGGGGAAGAATTCATTACCAGTTCAATATACTGCTAGTTAGCAGTCTTTGATCTATCATATTTACCCTTCTGAAACAGTAAGAAAGACAGCATGGGCGGAGCAGCAGTGAACTCTATCTAGCATGTGCAGGCATTTTGTAAATGTGGCCTCAGTTGTTTAATGCCTAGCCTGACTGCTGGCATTTAACCCAGTGACAACTTTCTCAGAGACGGCACGAAAAAAAAAAGTGATATTTTACAACCTGAGAAGTTAAGCGCTGAGATAGTTAGGGCCCAGCTCTCATTAGCTGAATGGTAGATTTTTCTAATTAGTCCTTTCTAGTGCAATTAGCACAAAAGAGTCTAATCACCTCCTGTGAAATCAATCTAATGCTTGGAAAAGAATGCCCTTGGCTTCTCTTTCAGATTGGATTTTAGGATTTTCGGTTCACCTCCTTACAGAATGGAACCTGTTAGTGAGTGTTTATTTAAGGTGTGAGCACAGATCTGCAAAAGGGGCAAGATGTGGACAACTTGTTGACTCCCAGTGGAAGTATAGCTGGCAGTTGGCAGTTATCAGTGTATCTCTTCAACTAAAGAATCTGTTTTCCTTGCTTTCTTTCATTTACAAATTGTTGACTTGGGCCTGGAACGGCCCCAGTTCATCATGGCGGCACCTCCTGAGGGCACGAAACATACTGCGCATTAGACTCAAAATGCACCTGGAGGCCTGGGCTACCTGGCTGGATTTCTCAGCCTCTGCAGTGCGGATTCCCCATCAGTTTCGCCTAATCAGTGCCTTCAGTGCTCTGTCTCTCCTCTCTTTTTCTGCCTTGGTGCCACATTAGATTTTGAAGTGTTCTCAACTTTCTAGTGCCCGTCCATCACTTCACATTTCTTAAGGGAGCCAACTCTGGGTGTCTCAGTTGATAATGTTCGTGTTTAACTGGAAAGGAAACTGTAATGACAGCATATGGTCCCGTAGCATAGAAACTGTTGTCCCTTTTGGGGGAAGCCACTTGCTTGCAAGTAGGTGAATGAGAGAATGCGTAGTCTGTGCATATTCATCATGAACTAGGGGAAGGTATGGGCATCCTTGCTCACCAGGCTGTAGAGGCTGAGAATATGCAAGCTTCCACCGTCCATGCCATGAATGCTCAGGAGACCTTCCTGGGATGATGAAAGTGTTCTGCACCATCCAGTACAGGAGGCGCCGGCTGCATGCGGCGATCGTGCACTTGAAATGGGAGGCTGAGGGAGTACCTTTTTTTTTTAATAAATAAATAAATTTGTTTGTTTGTTTGTTTATTTTTGGCTCTGTAGGGTCTTTGTTGCTGCGTGTGGGCTTCGTCTAGTTGCGGCAAGCGGGGGCTACTCTTCGTTGCGGTGCACAGGCTTCTCACTGTGGTGGCTTCTCTTGTTGCGGAGCGCGGGCTCTAGGCACGTGGGCTTCAGTAGTTGTGGCTTGCAGGCTCACTAGTTGTGGCTCTTGGACTCTAGAGCACAGGCTCAGTAGTTGTGGCGCACGGGCTTAGTTGCTCCGCGGCATGTCGGATCTTCCCGGACCAGGGTTCGAACCCATGACCCCTGCATTGGCAGGCGGATTCTTAACCACTGCACCACCAGGGAAGTCCTAAATTTTTTTATTTTACTTAATTCTAATTTGTTTAAGTGGCCCCATGTGGCTCGTTGGTCCCATACTGGACAGGGCAGGTCTAGACCTCTTCTACCTGCTGTCCACCGCCCTCCAGCATACACATAGCCGCATCTGTACCGGCAGGAAACATGCTGCCCTCTGCTCCCCCTTCCTCTCCGTTTTCCTCATCCTGGTCTTCAAACCAGTCAGATTTTTCTCAGTGCTACTAGGAGTTCAAGACAAGGCATTCTCTTGGCTTGTGTTAACTGGAGATCATTCTGTATTCCACTAAGCCAGTGTTTTGTCCTAACATTGGAAAAGACCTTGTAATTTCTAAAATAGCCAAAATACTGGTTTGTTTCTAAGAGGAGAGGTGGGAGGAATCAGTCAACTGAAGCTCATTTGTGGAACCTTCCAAATCTCAAAGTCAGGACAGTATCGAACATCGCTCCAAAGAACTAGATTAAGTAGATGCAAATGGCTTTTGCAAACTCCCTGTGATGTTTTAATTGTAGTTAATTAAAGTAAACAAAAATGGAATATTTAATCATCTTTATCAATGATGTCTAACAAATGTGCTAACTTTGCTCCTGGTAGCCAGCTACGCTGTCATGGAACTGACTCTTTAATTCACACTGAAGGAAAGTCAACAACCTGGACACATAGACCTGCCTGTGCTATGACCAGTCTGGCTCCTTCTCCCGTGGTTGGAAGTCTCATTTTGTTGCTTTGGCCCCTGGAAATGATCCTGTTTAAAGGAGGGAAGACAGAACACTAAGGTTGTATATTAAACGGAACGCACATTCGTTTATTCAACAAAAATTTATTGAAGGCCAGCTCTGTGTTAGGAATTGCGGTGATCTCCAGGGATGCGTCCATGGAAAGACACTCTGTACCTCCAGCAACTGACGGGCAGACAGATGATACTCCGTGACAAGTGTTGTAATAGAAGTAAATACAAGGTGTGCAGTGGAATGTGCAGGAGGGAAGCCAAGTGGTGACTTTCGGGGAGGCTGCTGAGAGGGAAACATGAGAGGGAAATTTTATATATTTTTTATGTGTAAATGTAAATGAATATAAGGAGACTCTTAGGGAATTATAGGATTTTTCCAGGGATAAAGAGCAGGTAGGGCTTCCATGAAGGGGACTGTGGTGTAGCACAGCTCAGATGTGTGAAGCAACAGTGTATGTTTAGGGGCCTGCTGAGAGAAACGGAATGCCAGTATTTGGTGTGAGATTGTGAGAGTCTGGTAGATGAGGATGGAAAGGTAGCCCCCGCCCAGATCCTGCAAGCGGGTATATGGTGTGGGTGTGGTAGAGCATTAGGGTTTGATACTAAATTTTAGAAACTTAATGGGGCCAGGATTAGGATGAGGCAGGAGAGGCACGCAAGGTACAAAATATAAGGAAGTACTCACTCTGAGGGTTATGCAAGTTCAAGGTTGGTCCTTATACCACCCTGAGATGATGGCCTCCTTAAATTTTGTGTTATAGGCACCTCACTTGCCTTGCCCTAATCCAGGCCCCTAAACATGACTCTAGTTTTTATGCAGAGGAAGGGTTGAAAGGGAAGTGGATGGGAGTGTGAACCAAGGCAGTATGGTGGACATGGCAGAGTAGAAATTAGTGAGACATCTTTACAAGGTAAAGGCAAAAAGACCTAGTGACAGAGAAAACATGAGGCATGTGAGAGAGGAACCAGATTGTCCTGCCACTGATTCTGGGGATTGTCCTATTGCCTGACACTGTGTTTTCCCTAATTTCTCAGTTCCTGCCCTGTTCTGTAGTCACACCAAATTCAAGTCCAGCCCCTACCTACCTACTGAGTCTGACGCCCTTGACTGTGTTTTGAGAGTCCATGAGAGCTGGATTTTTCTTTAAAAGTGTCTGTCTTTAGTTAGATCTGCGGTACTGGATGGTGTTAACACATGTAGAGAATTGCAGTCTTTCTGGCTCTCTAAATTCAGTGACCTTATTTTAAAAGATGATCAACATGGCTTAGAACCTTCTGAGGATTAGGAGACATTTTAGCAAGTTTATCAAGAATAAGCAAAGATGACATTTGGCAAGCAGTATTTCCCCTCAAAAAAACCATTTGTTTTGGAACGAAACTTTTTCCATTTGACAAGTTTAGAATTACCAATACTGCTTGAAACTCCCTCCTTCCTCCTAACTCTGGGATGTTTTCAGGAGGGACTCTTTCCTTCAAAGGCATCCAAGATTATAGTTAATTGGGAAAACATGCAGGAAAAGACGTCTCGGCTCCTCAGGCTGCCCATTGTACTCTTCCAGCATATGCTATTACTTGTCTCAGATAAGTAGACAGGTGGCTGTTTGCAAAGCAGGGTCTAACGTGCCTTTGACTCAGAGAAGTTTGGAAACAAAGCCCTCTTCACAGCGAGCGTCTCACTGTCCCATGAAGTTTTCTGGTCTTGCCTGTTCCCTCTCACCTGTGTCTGAAGGAACTTGTGGAGAGCACGTGGTGTTCTACAGAGGGTTGCTGTAGTGTAACTTAACACTCGCCCAGCATTTATTGGGATTAGAATCACAACATCTCAGGGTTGGATGAGTATTTGAAGGTCATCTAGTCCAACTTCCATCTGGAAAATCTCCCATTCAGCTTTTCCCCGAAATGGCTGAATAGTAGCCATAACCGCCTGTGACCAAGTGTTCACTGCCTCTTCGGTCAGTGCTCGCCAGACTTCCTGACCCTCATGAGTTATCTCCCTTTCGTCATTGCTCTCTTTAGTGGTAACTTCTCTGATAGTGTGTCGTGCTTTCCAGCCTGTGTGTATGTCCTCTTAAAATCATCTTATCCCGAGAACCTCCCTGTTTAGCTCCCGCTTGATCCAGCTCTCCCTGCCCCCCACACCCCTTCTCCAGTTGCAGCGTCACAATTTCAGAGCTCCTCAATCCCCTGAGCCGTTATCCTTCCAAAACCTTTTACTATGAATGGTAGACTCTATTTTTTCCTAAGAATTATGGTACTAAGACTACATTTTTTTCCTAAGAAAATATTTCCTATTATTTTTCCTAAGAGTTTCCTAAGAATTATAAACAACCGAGGTGGTGGGGGTAAGTGGCTTGGTGACCCTGTACAGGCAGACAGAAGACCACCCACCTCCCTCTCACCCATGCGAGCAACATAAAGCTGCTGCCTGCTGTGTAGCCAGGAGTCCGCACCGTCCCAGTGCATGTCTCCTTCCTGGGCTGCTGTCTGGCCCCGTGCATGGCTCATGTTAGGGGGGCCTGCCTCCCCTCCCAGCCACACAGAGTGCTGGTGACTCCTCACGCTGTTCTGCCCTGAGCCTGGGTTCCCACCGCTGCTCCTCCCTCTCCCCCTGCGCTCACGTCACACTCATTGAGGTGCTGCTGCCCCGTGACAGCTTGGCTCCCTGATCCCGCCCTGCCTCCCTGCTCAGTCCCAGGCTTGAGACGTGCCATCACTAAGGCCTCCCAGGATGCCCGAGCACGCCTCTGTCGCGGTCCCTCCACTGCTTCAGAATTACCCACATGTGAGCTGGTCTCTTCCATTAGACGGTACTTGCCTTGAGGACCGGTGCCGTGCCTCACTCATCCTGTGACCTCGGCGCCAAGCCACGTAATAGGTGCTATGTAATCAATGCAGGCATGTGTGAATGAGTGTTCCACAGTGTTTCAGGATATTTTCTTGTCTCTACTGTCTTTCCTCCTCTCTCCTCAACGTGAATGAGAATGGATGAAATCACGCCAACAGGAATGCAGGAAGCAGAAGAGAATCCCAGCCACCCAACAACCCTTCCCCATCTTGGGTGCAGAGACCTGTGCTCAGGACCCCTGCTCATCTTCGCCCGCGGTGTGCAGCTGCCTTGCCTAAGATCCACCCACAGTGGGGGCTGGCCCCTGTCAGAGCAGGACGGGTGGGATGTCGCCTGCAGGACTTTGCACAGGTCCTCGGCTCCCCAGCCTCTGCATCAGGCAGGGCTCCAGGCCACACCTCCTTCCTTCTACCCTTGTGGTACCTCCTTTATTTTATTTTATTTTTTCTTTTATTGAAGTATAGTTGATTTACAATGTGTTAATGTCTGCTTTACAGCAAAGTGATTCAGTTACACATATGTATACATTCTTTTTTAAAAAAATTCTTTTCCATTATGGTTTATCATAGGATATTGAATATAGTTCTCTGTGCTATACAGTAGGACCTTGTTTATCCTTTCTGTTTATAAAAGCTTGCATCTGCTAACCCCAACCTCCCACTCCAGCCCTCCCTCAGCCCCCTCCCCCTTGGCAACCACCAGTCTATTCTCTATTTTCATGATTCTCTTTGTGTTTCACAGATAGGTTCTTTTGTGTCATAGTTTAGATTCCACATATAAGTGATATCACATGGTATTTGTCTTTCTCTGTCTGACTTACTTCACTTAGTATGATCATTTCTAGGTCCATCCATGTTTTTGCAAATGGCATTATTTCATTCTTTTTGATGGCTGAGTAGTATTTCATTGTATATATGTACCACATCTTCTTTATCTGTTCATCTGTCGATGGACATTTAGGTTGTTTCCGTGTCTTGGCTATTGTGAATAGTGCTGCTGTGAACACAGGGGTGCATGTATCTTTTTGAATTAATTTTGTCCGGATATAAGCCCTGTGGTGCCTCCTTTAGTCTGTGGCTCTGAGAGAGATCCCCACCCCAGCCCCATGGAGTGTGCCATTCACACCACTCTCATCTCTGCTGGCTCATGTTATCTTTTCCTGCTCCTTCGGGTGGAAGTCCTAGAGGCTGACCAACAAATTCCTTGTAAGCTTCCTAAGTAGTCCAGTTATAAACCAGCTAGTCAAGGGGAAGGAATGTGAAAGCCCTAGAAAGAGTTTAGAGCGGGACTCACACTCCCTTCCCTTGTAGCCTGTGCTGCAAAGTCAGACTGAAGGTGCTTGTGCCCCACCCCGTTCAGTCACCACCACAGGGTGTCAATGGGATTCATCCTGCGTTTTAATATCAGGGAACTGAGGCCCCCGAAGTTGAAGGGAACTTTCTAAGACCACTCACAGCTGATAATAGGCAAAACAGGATCATACATTCAGATCTGTCCAGTTGCTTCCCTGTTTACATGAAACTAAAAAGGTTATCTGATATGTGGCTCCTTAAGTACCTTTTAATCTCCTTGAGGTAAACTCTGCGAATGATGCTGTTCTGCGGACCCATCTTCACCACCACCACCACCAGTCTCTCATAATTCACCATTCATCAGGCAATTGCTACCTAAGAATTCCAGCTAAGTGACTGTGAACTAACGGGATTTCACCCTGTGACTTGGCAAACCCTTTTCTAGGATCTGAGTGTGTGCCCCACACCGTGATGGAGAGCCAAAGAAGTGGGGAGGCGTACAGAGAACAAGAGTGGTTCCTGATTAAGAACTTTTCTTATAGCAAAAGTGGCTGAGTTACTGATGGTCGAGAAATCTAGCATTTGTAGTCTCAAACCCCATATGAGGGGGATACTACTACCATCCTCCTCCATTTTACAAACGAACCAACGGAGACCTCAGGAGCCTAAATAACTTGGCAGAGCAGGTCCCAGGCCTGACCCCAGGCTCTAACCCAGAGCCCTCTACTCCCAGACAGTATTCTGGCTCCATTTCCGGGGTGGTGACGTGGAGGATGTAGAGCAACCTGTGGGCTTAGTGAGTGTGCTGCTTGGTGCACAGCAAGACAGGCCATAATCAGCACTTGAATAATAGAATTTTCATGAGTGATTAAAGTAAAAGCCAGGATTTAGAGATTGAGAGTTGATTGTTAAAGGATAAATGATATTTGGAAGGTCTTACTGGATTTGATTAAAGTGAAATTCAAAAAGCATCACAAAGATGATTATTTACCAGTGGTACTTTAAGGACTTTTTCTGCGGCTTAAGTCATTGGCACTCCAGTGCCCAAAATCTCTGTGCTCAAAACCAGAATGTAATTGATCCTTAGAAAAGCAGAGGTTAGTGCCTCCTTTGGCAAGCTACTTTTGAGCTTTGTTACACTGAAGCATAATCACCCTTTGCAGACTGAGATCTTGTTTTATGGTTTTTTCCTCCTCCCGTGGTGCCTAGTATCTTGCCTTATACATAATAGGTACTTGAGATGGATGGACTGACAGAAATTATTTCATATTGCCTTAGGGGCTATGAATTTAAGGAAGAGTTGATTTCTGAATGAAGTATGTTAGCAAAGATTGCTTAAGCACAAAAGTCTTATTTCTCTTCTTAATCTCCTGAACGTTGCTGCCTAGGTCCCAGTCCAAGTGTTATAACTGTGTCTCTATAAAGCTGATATTTTCTGGAAGGGAAACCAAATGTGAAATAATAGCAAGCACTGGGGCAGAGGCTACATCTCTTCTCTTGGCCACTACAAAAGGTTAGACAACAGCGGGGACTGGATCAGGGTTTGTGGTTGGAAGTAGGCATTTGGGGCAAACTTGTGATTTCAGCTCAGAGCTGCTGCTAGATGCTGCAGCAGCAAGACGAAAGGAGATGTGAAAGTATACGTGGTCCTTGCCCAAATGCCGGAATTGATGGGCCAAACAGATGAAAGTTGGGGGGAGTTAACTAGTAAACAGGTTTCCTCGTCATTTAAGAGACCAATTAGTTTTTTATTTATTTATTTATTTATTTATTTATTTATTTATGACTGTGTTGAGTCTTCGTTTCTGTACGAGGGCTTTCTCTAGTTGCGGCAAGCGGGGACCACTCCTCATCGCGGTGCGCGGGCCTCTCACCATCGCGGCCTCTCTTGTTGAGGAGCACAGGCTCACAGGCTCCAGACGCGCAGGCTCAGTAATTGTGGCTCACGGGCCCAGTTGCTCCGTGGCATGTGGGATCTTCCCAGACCAGGGCTCGAACCCGTGTCCCTTGCATTGGCAGGCAGATTCTCAACCACTGCGCCACCAGGGAAGCCCGAGACCAATTAGTTTTGATAGCTAACGTTTATTGAGTACTTACTACATACGAGATGGGATTCTAAGCACTTTACCAATATTTAATCCTCATAATAATCTGTGACATATATACAACTGTTATTCCCCTCTTACAGATAAGAACACGGTGGTACAAGGAGTTTAGGAGACTCACCCAAAACATCACGATTCGCAAGTCATGAAGCCAGACGATCTGATGGTCATGCTCTTGACCCCTGCACTGTGGTGCCAGTTCTTCTGGGTGGTTTGTCTTGGTTCTCAGGTTTGGCTGGCTCTGACAATGTCAGCCCAAGACCAACATTGACCACATGGCTTCTATCAGTCCAATGACTTTTTTTTTAATCTGAATATTTGGCTACCTGTGCTCCATTTCTCTTTTCCTAGACTGTAAACTCCCTGAGGGTAAAGAATCTATCCCATTCATTTGTGTTCATTCAGTTTTTGTTCAAAGGAAGACTCTGGGTTTTTATTCTAGATTCCTCTAAGAGCTAAATCATTCCTTTGGCCACTGGGATCTTTATTGGTGTTTCTTGGCCCGAGGAGTCAGTCGGCAGCAACAGAGGAGGTAGCAGAGTTCTCAACAGCGTTCCTCAAACAAATGTTGAGTGCCTACCATATTTCAGGCCTGAGCATACAGAAGTGAAGAGGACAGACATCATCTGTGCCTTCTCAGAGCTTACAGTTCAGCAAAGAAACATAAGACATAAGCACAGTGTGATAGGTGCTGTTGAAAAGAAAAAAAAAAAGGCCCAGAAGCTGAGATGGAGAATAATGGAGATGGAGGGTAGGGGTAGAGCCTACTTCAGATAGAGTAGCATTTCCTCCTTGAAGGTTACATTCTAAGCTGAGACTTAAAGGAGAGACAGACTTAGGTGAGAATGAGAAGACTGGACGGGAAGCACTTTCTTTTTTTTTTGCCATGCTGGGCTGCATGTGGGATCTTAGTTCCCCAACGAGGGATCGAACCCATGCCCCCTGCATTGGGAGCCTGGAGTCTTAACCACCGGACCTCCAGGGAAGTCCCACAGCAAGCACTTTCTAGGCAAAGAAAACAGCACATGCAAAGGCTCTGAGGTTGGAAAGGCTTTGTTTAACCTGTTTAATCGTGGAATTCAAAGAAAATCATTATGCTTAGACAGTTACCTTTTATACATTCTGGCCAAACTTTTGTCTCCCAATTTGCAGCCTATTGTCTTTTGTTAGTGATTCCAAATCCACTTCCCAAAGCAACAACCAGTATTCAGAGATTTTTTGACTGCTTGCTCTGGAAACAGAATAAATCAGAGGCAGAGGCAGTTCCACGTAGCTAACAGGGTGTGGAGTGAGTTAACTTTGTCCATTTTGTTTCCTTTTGAGTCATAAGCCTTGCCTGCATGGGGCTCAGTGATAGAAATATGTCAAATTCCTTATATTTGTTATATCTCTTTTCTGACTGACTCGAAGCATGAAAAAATTGAAATTAATAAAAGGGGAATGACTTTAGATGATCAGGAGTTATTTTTTCTAAAATTTTCTAAATATTGTAGTTATGTCTCTTACCCCCAGAGGTGGTAGTTTCACCATGTTGCACTCAAGAGAAGATTGCTTACAAATCCCAGGAGGGAGGTACATTCCCAGCCTCCTGCAGGCTACATTAGGTGAATGGAACAGACGTCAGAGTAGTCCACATGTAGACAGCAGCTTACTTGATCAGATCTTTCTCCTCCCCAGTATTCTCGTTGAGATCCCTTGAAAGCTCCCATTTCCCCACCATTCATGAAGGATCTGTAAATTATTTAAGAGAAGGAAACACGCCTTTTATCCCATCGGATTTTCCCCCTCAGTCACATGAGTCTTTTCTCTGAGCACACACACGTGGCCCAGACTCACTGTCAGGGGAGATGTAATGCCAGCATCTGGTGTTAATATCTATTGTTGACATTTTGGGAATGAGAACATGAGCTATTAGGGAAGATGTTTGCTTGTACCTAATTAATGTCCCGTTGTATCCCCTCTTGTTGTCAGCTCTGCCTCACCACCCTGCCTTGGCATTTTCTTTTACTGGCTAACTTTAAAAGTTAATTATTTCTCTGTTGAATGTTAAATGCCACAGTTTTCTAATGCTGTTCCTCGGTATGAATTATTAGTTATCAAAAATTACAATGGTCTGTGCAATTATCGACTCTTTACCTAAAGCCTGTGTTCTTACTAACCATTCTTCTCAAGTGTGGTAGCATTTGCTGATGTCTGGCAACATGGATCTCTCCAGCAGATGTTGAGTTTTGACTCACCACATTTCTACCCCTGTCTCGGCTTCCTAGTGTATAGCAGAGACCAAGTCCTGGTAAATCATCTAATTGAAGCAATTGCATATGGGGCCAAGTCTTCCTAACTGATTTTGCTTTAACCCAAATCACTGTTAGAACTCATTTGGCAGCTCCAGCAAATACAGGTAGAAGTGAGGAACCTCAGATAGCTTTTATAAAGCATACGTCTCGGTGGGAAATCACAACTTTCTTTACTTGAGTTTGTAAAAAATAACAGTAAAAATTGTAGCTGGTAGTTACTGAGTGCCTTACTCGGTGCCAGGCTTTGTTACCAGCTTTCCCCATGGATTATTTCACTTAATTTTCTCAACAACCCTATGAAGTAAAGTATGATTATTATTCCCAGCTTAAAGCTGAGCAATTTGAAACACTAAAAACTTAAGTAACTTATGCATCATCACCTGGTGGGGCAAGAGTCTGTGCCTTTGCTTCCTGCAACACAGAGTTGTGTTGTCCAGGATGGTGGCCTTGAGTCACACGTGGTTACTGAGCACTTAAGTGGGGCAAGTCCGAACTTATGTGCTGTAAGTGTACAATATACGCCGAGTTCCCAAGACAGTGCAAAATAATAGTGTAAGATAGCTCATTAATAATGTGTTCATTTCCATTACTTGTCAAAATGATAGCATTTTGAATATATTGGGTTAAATAAAATATGAAAGTCAGTCTCACCCGTTTCTTTTCAATTCTTTAATGTCTCTACTAGAAAATTGTAAATTTCCTATGTGGCTTGCATTACATTTCTGTTGGGAAGGGCTGCTATAGAGACACGCACAGGGCTCCAGAGTTTCTAGATTCTTTACTTGCCTTAGGAGTTTCTGATTCTAAATTATTGAGGGAATATGCACAACTTGCTGACCCTTCCCCTCCCTCCTTTCTGGTCTTTTCACTTGCAAAAATCCAGCACAAAGTATAAATTCTTATGTCTGAGTCTCCACCAAGAACCCATCTGTTGGCGCTTATCAAGTATGGAAAGATAAAACGCTGACATGTTATGCATTAACGAGATCAAAAGGAGGACTAATGACAGAAATGTGGCTGCTGTTAAAATGTCCTGAGAGGATAATCTGGGCGGACCTTTTGTTCTCCTCAAGGCGACCCCCTTCAATGTCTTCCAGAGGCCGGCTCCCCCTTCTCCTTCCGAGGCCCCCCGTGCCCTCCCTTCCAGCCCCTGCCCACCGCTTTCCCATCCCACCCTCCTCTCTCCGGGTGTCTGCGCGGCAGAGACAGCCGTTCTGCCAGGCAGGTCTGACACGAGGCAGGTCTTTTTTCCCTGCCTCTGAGAGCAGAGTGTAGAATGGTATTGCCCTCCACCAGGGATCTTTGAGAAGCTTTATGGCTGTAGCAGGCGTGGGGGAACCAATCCAGCACTAGCAGCTGATATATGACACTAATACAGGGTTCACTTTTATTCTCAACCTAAAAAAAAGATAGATTGTTCCAAGTTTAGACAGGCTGTAAAAAAATCGTGTGCTTCTGGAACCATGCTGCCTTCCCCCCGGGACCACTCTAATTGCTTTACATCTGTACAAAGGTTCCTTGTAATCGGGCTTTCTGCCTTCATTTGTCTTCTTTTCAGCCTCTTAGTAAAGACCTTAATTGGTCTTAGTGGGGCTTTTTTCAGTTAGTGCAACTGTACCTTTAGGGCTGAACAAGTACCAGACACGACCTGCGGGGAGAAGTGGGGAGATGGGAAAGACATCAATACTCCTTTACCTCTAACGGTTTAATTAATGTGCTCAGAACAAGGAGCGGTTTGAAGAAATTTCTGCTCCTCTGGGACCCTGCTACAGACATAACTGGGGTTAGGTGGAATTTTCTAGATTTCTTTCCTGCTTCAGTCTCTGTGAACACTCAGCCTCATAACTGTCTCACAGTAAACTGTATCAGGTTTCAGTCTGTCCTCTTTGGAGGATCAAGTTGCTTTACATCAATAGACTGAAGTACTAGGGGATGCATGGGTAAGGAAGTAGCCTCTAATTTCTGTTTCTTAGCTACTAATTATTTAATAATACATTTTATTGCCTATTAAATTGTGGCATAACTTGCTTGTCAGCAGAACTAGATGGAACCCAATCATTTGAGGAGAAGGATAATTGGCACTTGTACAGATGGCTTTTACTGCAAGTTGGGTTTGTTATTGCAGATCGAGTTCCTTGCCAGGTTTCTTGGTTCTGTTTGTGGGCGGGTCAGTGTTGTGAGGGGGTTACTGTATTACAGTCCAGGCGGTTAAATGTGGTAGTACTGCAAAGGCAGTGTGTACTCAGTTATAGATCATAAAGGCTTCTGCTGTGTAGGTACTTTTTTCCCTTCTCCTTCCCCCCCTCCTCCACCCCTGGTTTTAAAGGACCCTAGTGAGTTCTGTACCGCACTAAAAATTACCTTATGTGCTGGAAAATGCATCAGTGGAGACTTTGTTTAAACAAAGGGTGTTTTTATGATGGATAGAAGAGGCCAAAACTTCTGGATTTCCATCTAGTAAAAATTTGTGTAGGAAAATTGGACCAGTCCCAGTTCCTTAGTAGAATTTCATAAAGGTTTTCCTGTTGCTTCAAAATGACCCTTTAAGGAATGTTGTATAGATTCCATAAAATTGCCCACAGTGTTTCCTAGAGCACATTAAAAAAATGAGGGGGACACATTGTGTGTGGGATAGTTTGGTAGCAGGATTCGTTCATTGGATAGCGGAGAGGGAGAACCCAAGCATTTTAGCTCTAGGTGGGAAGTGTTAGCCAAGATCCATAGCAGGAGGTGGATTTGGCAAGCACTTTGGTAAGGAACGTTTTTGGTGGCATTGAAGTGGGTAGGCGGGGGAGAAGACTTTACACACCCAAGCTCTGTGATCAAGAGCCCAGTTTTCCCATCCCCAGGGTGCATTCCTTCTTTGCCTTCACATGGCACTCAGGTCTTACTTCCTGGGCTTATCCAGCCCAAATTCACTGACGGTCACCACCCTTATTTGAAAGTCTCTCTTGTGTTCTGACCCAAGAGGTTTGTTTAAAACCCAGAGTGATGTCCACCTTTGTATGTTTTCCGGATCCTGTCTTTCCATTCCTTACTACTTTGTAATTATTCTTTTGCCTAATAGTAGAACTCCTGGGGTCTAATTGTACCAGAACATGTCTCCTGTCTGTCTGCTATCTCCCTTGGCAATTGTTCTCCTCTTCCTCTAGAAGACCTACACGCTCTTGACCCTTCTCTCCAAGGTTCCAAAACCTCAGTGAAGACCTGTGAGTTTCACCAGTAAACATATGGATGTTTTAGCTACGGAAGAAAATATCTATCTTGGCTTGATATTTTAGGAAATTAGTATGAAGTAACCTTGACGTAGATAACTGTTTCTTAGGGGTTGAGCTTGGGAATTACTGTAATTTAACACCTATAATAAAAGTGTTAAAAGAGGGAAGAAAGCCAATTCTGAGGTTTTATGTGTTATATGAAGGGTATGTATTATACATTATCATTAAATTTTCTTGAGCAAAAGCTACTGGCAAGTTGAAGCCAATTTAAAAGGTGTGTATTGGAACTGAAACATGCAGCCATAAACTGATTTGGGAGGTGCAAATCCTACAGAACAATGATAGCATGGAAGTTGGCAATGACCTAGAAAGTCCATAACCCTGGTGGTCATAGCCCACAGCCCACTCTGGATGGGGTGTGTGTGTGTCTGTGTGTGTGTGTGCATGTGTGTTGAGAAGTAGGCTTTAGACACATCTGTTGATTTCTTTCTCTCCTATAGTTGACTCTTCTGGGGTTTATTTGTAAATAAACTCAGCTAATAGGATTCTCTGATCAGCTCTTACTTATCCTGGTAACTTTTCTCTTGTTGATCTAGATGGGAAGACCACAGTGAAGGGGCAGGATGTTTTAACTGTATGCCATTCTCTATTAAATTAAGCACCATTAAATATACTTCTGTCTCTGGGTCTCCTTTTACCAGACCCACCCCTGAGATTGCAGGGCAGATGCCCCTTTGCAGCTGCCCCTTGGCCACTCTCAGGCCTGCAGGTGTGCATACCAATAGCATGGCCTGGCCTCGGGAGGACAGTCCCCAGGGGAGAAGCCTGCCCATGCAGGCCCTGCAAGGGGCTGGGGGCCATCTGAGCAGGGGAGGCCTGTGTATCTGGTATGGAGGATATGGTCCAAAAGGGAAGATGTGTGAGCTGGGTGGTTGCCTCCTCGTGACCCCGTGGACTGTTGCCCCACAGAAGGGTGCATAGCTTGAAGAGAGCCTGAGAAGGAGCCTGTTATGCATGGACCTCAGGGCAAGGGCTCAGTTGCCTGGATATGAACAGTATTGCTTCTGCCTTTCAATTTTAATCTTGATAACCTCCCTCTACATACCCTGCAAAAACAAAGTAAAATAGAAGAAATAAAACGGATCCAAGTCTTTTCCACAAAAGCTAAATGAGATGAGTTATTGTCAACCCATCAGTGTCTATGGACACACAATGTGAATGCTTAGTCTTTAGATTCAATACTGGGAAGTCGGCTGGAATCTTGTGCAGAAAGATGTTATGTGACATGTTTATATAAGAAACGTTTTTCTCCATTAGCATTTAAAGTATCACATACTGCCATCCAGATACAAGGAATGCCATACTGTACTATGCGAGGACCATGTAAGGGAAAAGTGTGGCTAAGGAACCAGATTAGGAATGATTTTCAATTTTAGGAGAAACAAAGCATTATACTGACATGGTTCAAACAAAGTGAGGCAGTTTGAAGGTTGCTAGCATTTTTAAAAACATCTTTATTCAACCTCTTTTTTTAAAAAAAAATAGGATAATTGCATTGTTACTGATAGTATTTCTAATATGCAGAGGGTATTGAAACTCATTCTCCCTCCAAACTTAAATATGGTGCTTGGCCTTCTAAAATGACCCAAATTCCAGTAAGAAGTCAATGTAGCATGTTTTCTCTATTGTGCTACAGTTACCTAGATTTTTAAGAGTGGGAATTCTGACTTTGGTGTGAAAGTGATAGTCCTTAAAGTATTTGAAAGTCTTTGTAGGTATATTGTTAGTTGGGAGTTTGTTTTGGGGGAGGCGGGGTGCTCATGATTTTAATGACCTTGATTTTGAGCTTTAAAAAGGAGTTTAATTGGTCTGTTATCTTCATCTGACAGATAGTGGTTAATATTATTTATTGGATAAATGAGATATATTACCCTCCAAAAGAAAAGCCTTTGGGGGAAGTATGCTAATATTGGCTTTGAAAGGGGAAAAAGGAAAATTAAGCAAGTATCTTGAAATGGGTCCTTGTCAATCTACTTTTCTCATTATCTCAAGAGATGGCAGTATTAGGAGAATAGGTTTTTAGGCTCACTTTTCTCATCTAAAAAATGACAATCATACCTGTATCAGGTGGTTAGGATGCAAGAAATGCACATCTGTAAACCATGAGGCCCACGGTGGCCTCAGTGGTAGCTGTTTTCCCCACTCACCTTACTCAAAGAAAATTGGATGTAGGGAATAATTTTGCATAATTTTGTATCTTAGGAATGGCTTTTCTACTTTCCTTTTCTTTCATTTCTTTTACTTTCATTCCCATTAACTTCACTTCCCTGGCTCACTCTCCAGTGAGACAAAAGAGGGAAATGAGCCAGGACAAGTGAGTTGCCACTTGGAATGTTTCTTCTCCCTACAGGCTGTGTTTGTGAAGGGCTCATTGTCACCATTCTACCCAGAGGACTCTGAGCTTCTCTTTTCTGGAGTATCAAAAGGAGGACTCTGAGCTTCTCTTTTCTGGCTTTCAGGATATGCAGTATGTTTGCTCTGCAAAATAATCCTCACCACCCACCCCTCCCCGCCCCAAAGCATCATCTCTTTACAAAACTGGCCTTGGCCTTACCTGCATTTCCAGTGCCATCCTGTTTGTTACTTCTCATTCCCACTTGGGGAAAAAGTGGGTATGTAGCAAATTTGTTTAAAATTGTCATCAACCAGCCCCTCATACAAATAAAGATCCTTGAACATCAAGCTGGATATAACGATATGGCAAACTATTTAGTTTGCGTTTTTGGACCCAATGTTCATTTTTCATTATGCCTCAGCCTGCTTTCCCTTTGGGCCTTGTTCTGATCTATGGGACTGTGCTTATATTCATGGCTGTTTTCCAGAGCATTGCTGGGCTGCTTGAGTTTTAAAGCTCCTGTCTAAATAATGACTAGGTTTCTGAGATGTCATCACCCACCCCCCCCCCCAAAGAATCTGGCACACTTTGAATTCTCTAGCAGCACCTGCAAAATGCTAAATCATACAGTCCAAGGAGGTCAGTCATCCACCAGGAAGCAAGGAGAGTACTAATAGAAAGGGGGAAAGATGCCCAAGTGAGCCAACTCAGCATAATACACATGCTCCCTGGTTGAACTCATTGCCCATAGAGTTAGGTGGTTGGGTTCTGCCTCAGACCTTTCAACTCTGGAAGCTACTAAATAGAATAAAACGTGCTAATATTAGAGAACTTTAAGAAGACCAGTTTGTGTGTGTGTGTGTGTGTGTGTGTGTGTGTGTGTGTACACGTATATGTGTGTGTATATACATATGTACATATATGCCTATTTTTACATATATACACAGATATGTATTGTATATATAAGTATGCGTGTGTTGATATATGCATACACAAGTAAAATACATGTTCATGCATACACTCATACATACACACACTTAAAGAATTCTAATTTAGGGTAGATTTAACCTTTTGACAATTCAAAGGGAAAAGTTAAAGTCTATGAAGTGATTATTATGGAAACCCAACTGAGCCTTTCCTGGAAATGCCGAACCACAAAAATTTTTTAGCATTTGAAAAGATGACAAATGCTGATTTATGCAGACCTCAGGATTCCATTCCTAGGGCACTGTCATTTATTACTTCCATCAGCAGGAATGGTTTCTTTTAACAGCAGATTGGGTGTGTACACTGATGACAATTAAGGATGGTGAAATAATTCCAATAAAACAAGAACCAGACCAGCATGGGGAGTAAAACTAGTCTGTCCCCAAATATCCTCTCTCCTTACTTGCCTTCCTTCTGTTTCCTTCTTTTCTCTACCTGGTTTCTCTCTTCACTCCCTTTCCAACCTTCCTTCTTTGCCAGGGAAGGCTGAGCAGGTTTGAAAAGCACAATTCATGGAATTTCTGGCTCAGATAAGACATTCAAATCCAGAAATACCATACTAGGATCTAGTTTTAAAATGTTTCTTCCCAGGGAAGGTAAAACATTTCTTGCTGTCTTAAGAAATAAGTATGCTCTCTGATATTCCAAGCCAAAAAAATTCATTTTAAGCTGGAGTATTTATCTTTACATGTGACAGGATAATAGTTCTTTCTTTGTTTTTCTTTTTTCAATCAGAAAGAAGGTTTTGTTTTGTTTTTTAAAGGAAAACAAGTTATCAACATTGCATATTCCAAAACAGGCACTTCCTATGTCCTGGAAAGGTAGGTAGACTGTGCCTTAACAGGTATTCCAAATTCTTTATACAGTTCCTGATTTTATTAGTTTAACATTTACTCAACACATACTTAAAGAACTTTTTCCCAGAACTGTACAACTAACACATGGACATTCATAAGCCGCAGTGGTGTCCGTGAAGGTATCCACTCTTAGGTGGGAGAGAGGCAGGTCCTCAGCTCTAAGTGGCAGGCATACTACAAGAAAGGTAAATCATCTCCATAACTCTGAGATGACATTAGCCCCATTTAGAACTAAAGAAACAGAGACTTTGGGATACATGTCTTCTCAATCTTCTCCTGTGTATGTGTATAATTTTTTGTTGTTATTAATACACAAATGGTAACCTAATAGGGTGTAATGTTTATCCCCCTGATATTTTTATGAACAATGTATCTTTTCATTTTGTTAACTACTGTTCTACATCTATTTTTGATCCATTCCATGGGTACACAGTAATGCAGATAACTAATCTGTAATTACTACATGTTTAAATTCTGTCCAGTTTTTCATCTTTGTGTTCATTAAATGTTTTGGAATTCCTTAGAACATAATCTTGGAAATGGAATGGAAATTTTTGAAGGTTTTGGTAGTCTTATTTTTTAACTGCTCTAAAATAAATATTACCTTTATAGAAAGAATTCTTTATTTAAATGGAGATATTTATGCAGATGAAATATTCAAGTGTTATGGTTTTCTGTTTATTATTTTCCTGTAACTCATCAGATATTTGTATAACTAATTATGCTTTTCAAACATTTTCATCCCTGTGTTCCACATATATTGCTACCCATGTACTCTGAATTCTGTACTTAAACAAACAAAACAGCTCAAATGACACTTTTTCCTAAAAACTTTCTAAGACTCTCCCAGCCTCTTTGAGCTCTTCTTTCTTTGGCCTCTAACAGTCCTCTTGTAGCCTATTCATCTCACTTGTCAATTAACTGTCTTATAGGTTATCCTTTTATGATTAGGATTTTATTTCTTTCAGTAGATTATAAACTAAGAACCAGAGACCATGCCTTGGACTTTTTGTATACATGGCTAGAAGAGCATCTTACACATCATAGGAATGGAATATATTTTAATAGTTATTATTTATCATATATACATGTTTTCTTTTTGTGTCAGTAGGGTCTATGGAAGGGTACAGCCAAGTTCATGGTATTCGTATGCCTTTGAATATCATGTTGACCATCGCCTTCCTCATTTTGATGTGGAAAGAGGGAAGATTGGCTCACTGAGAAAGCACTGCATTTGTCTACATGAGAAAAAAAAATGAACTTAGAGTTTAAACTGTCTAGCACCTAGTAGGCATTCAGTAAATAGAAGGCTTTTTTTTTTTTAAAGACTCAAAGGTGACGTTTGCCTCTTACTGTATGATGCCAGGTAGGTATCATACCTTCTGCTTCTCTCCGTTTCCTCGTCTGTGAGAGGTGGCTTGGATTCATTCTTACTGGACTCTTTGATAACATTTAATAACTCTCTTTGGTTCTAGGCATTCATATATTGGAGGCAGAAGCAGAACTGGTCATATAAATGCTGGCTAATGTTCAACCTTGTTTTAAGTAAATAAGATATTCTTGGATTGGTTTGGATAATTCTTGATGACAAATTGCTAAAAAAGAATTTCATTTACTTCGATTTGAGCTCATATCCAACTAGCAGTGGTGCTACTATAGATAGAGTGTTACTTCTTTTCTCTGTAGTTCAGTTTAAACATCCTGTGTAAGTGTAGAAAGATTCTAGGAAAGCTTATTATAAAAAGGATCAATAGAAATTTTAAAAATTAAGTGACTAATATTATTTCTTTTCTAAGACACTATCCACAAAGAAAGGACATTTGGTGAAAGGATAACTATCAGTTTTTCCCTGCAGTATGTTCCTTTTCTGCCCTAAATCTCCCACTTTATTCTGCAGAAGAGATGGTCAGTTCCATCACCCAGTGAGATATAAATATTCTCACTTCGCATTAGATTTGGGGTTCAGAATTGCATTTATTTTGATGCCTTTAAGTATTTTGTGGTTTGATGAGGAACCAATGCACTTGGTCAACTATCACTTTATTAGTAAAAGAAATAAAATGCCATTCAAACTGAGAACAGATTGAAAAAACAGTCCATCCATTTGCATGTGACATGTATAATGTAGATCACAGGTTCAAAGAAAATTATATTTCAGTGCCATGAGCACTAGAGACTTACAAAGTACCTGCAATTGACAGGGAACTTAAATGGTATTTTTAAATACTAGAAGTTTGTAGACTCCTTCCATTCGTGTCTGACATCAGCAAGCTCTTAATAATGCAGTGTGTACTTATTTATTCATCAGACCATTTAAGTAGTAAGACATGAGAAAGTGGACACTATTATCTGGTAATTGACCATATTGGAGAGTTAAGTGTTCTGACAAGGAACTAAGTGTGTCTAACCTTCAGATAAGATCAATTTTAAGATAATGCCTACTCTGGTAATGAACCAAAGCTGCTTAGAAACTTTGTACTCTAGATGCTTCTAAAGCGATGCTATTTTGATGACAACTATCATAGTTTTAATGACCAGCTTTGTTTCTGAGAGTTGTTGGTGTCCCAGGGCAACCGGGAGAAGGGTTATAACTTTCATACTGTATTTAGAATAAAAGCGCAAATTGAAGGGGATGGTGATTAGCAGCATTGCCCAGGAAGTTATTCATTCATTTAGGAAACATCTTCTGAGTACCTTCCATGTGCCAGTCATCGTGTTGCAGTCTAGGGCTCCAGAGTCTTGTAAGTTATCTCACTCGGAGGAACTGACGCTCTAGTAAAATGGTTTTCCAGCTTTGTTTTATCTGTTCAAATCTCTATGTTTAAATCTCTGAACCAAAGCTTATGTGAGCCCCTCATTCATAAAAAGCAAAAGAATTGTACCTCAAAACCTGCCATTTTTGCCTCTGAGTCCTTTCCCTGTGGGCTCATTGAACAGAGCTTAAAACCGACTTCTCTTAGAGACAGACCCATAAGCAAATATCACAACACATTGTAAGTAATGTAACAGAAATATGAACAAAATTGACAAGAGAACATAAAGAAGGATATAGCTAAAGCTGTCTATGAGATTAGGAAGGTCTTCCTAAAGAAAGTGCCTTCAAGCAACAAGACAGTCTTTTTGGATGAGTAGAAGCTCACCCAGGGAGAGAGGGGAATTGAAGGTAGTGATGGCTATGGTGTTAGGGAACTAGGTAGCCCTAGTTCTGTAGGGCTGCATAGAGGTATTTGTAAAGGAATAAGGGAATATTGAGAGATAAAACAGGAAAGCAGATTAGGCTCTAAATCCTGTAGACTGCAGAGAGGTTTTTAAGCAGAAGAGTAACATAATCAGATTTGTTTTTCATTGAGTTGATGTGGACAGCCTCAGGGGAATCACAGGGGCTCTTTTAGATCAGAGGTGAGGAAGCTTCACCTAGGGCAATACTAGTGATATTTGAGAAGAGGGAACATTCCAGAGAGATTTAAGGGTGGTAAATGACAGATCTGAATGATTGGCTAAATGTGTAGAATTGGAGGTGAAAAGGAGGAGGGAGTATACCGAACCCTGAAGACTGTGTAGATGATGATGTGTAATACAGGGGAGGATGAGAATAGGGAGGAATCCGTTCGGTTTGGAGATGTTGACTTTGAGGGACCTGTGGGACATCTGGGTGGAGGACTTAGGCTGATAGCTGAAGATAAAGGTTGGGATTATGAAATCACTCATTGAAAACATAGGCTTGGGTATGCTTACAGCTGACAGCTACAAGAGGAATATGTAGCAAGGGAAATAGAGGTATTCTTTAATATTGAGAAAAGAGTGGTTTTGTAAATGAGTTTTCAGGAAGTGGAAGTAATAATATCTGATACCATAGGACAGAAAGATGTGAATCTTCTGAAGACCACTGGCTTTGCCAGCTGACCTTTTGGAAGAACTGTTTCAGTGGAATGATGAGAGTGATTCTGGATTAGGATAGTTCAAAAAGAGAATGAAACATAAGGTAAGAAAATGAAGACAATGAATGTGCACACGATGGAAAATGAAGAGGAGGCCATGGCGTAAAGGAGAAGCAGAGTGGAAGGGTGGATGTGTGTATGAGCATGAGTTGAATATGTTTGTAGACTGAGGACATCTATATGGTTAGGACGGTTAGGACTTTGGAATCAGACTAAGGGTCAAATCTCAGGCCTGCCATTGACTAGATAATGACTTTGGGCAAGTTCTATGGGCCTCAGTTTCCTCATGTATAAAATGAGGTTAATACTCTTTTTCTTATATAAATTTATTTTATTTATTTATTTTTGGCTGTGTTGGGTCTTCGTTGCTGCACGCGGGCTTTCTCTAGCTGCAGCAAGCGGGGGCTACTCTTCGTTGCGGTGCGCGGGCTCCTCACTGTGGTGGCTTCTCTTGTTGCGGAGCATGGGCTTTAGGCGCACGGGCTTCAGTAGTTGCAGCACGCAGGCTCAGTAGTTGTGGCGCACGGGCTTAGTTGCCCCACAGCATGTGGGATCTTCCCAGACCAGGGCTCGAACCCATGTCCCCTGCATTGGCAGGCGGATTCTCAACCACTGCGCCACCAGGGAAGCCCATGAAGTTAATACTCTTGTGTTTGTTTTTTTCTGTAAGGAGGAGAGATTAAAGACACAAGAGAGGGAGGGGATGAACTATTTACCTCAGAGAAAAGAGGCAGGTGGGAGTGCAATCTGGAAGAAAATTAGAGTTAGCTTCAAAGTAAGGATTTACATGTCTTCCTGGGTAATAGAAAGGAAAGATAGTGATAAAATGGGGTATTGGGCAGGGTACTTTAGGTTATGCTACAGAAACAAATAGCCCTCAGATCTAAGTCTGTTCATGTAACAAAGGTTCCTTACTCAGGCCACACATCCAAGATGAATCAGGATGGGGGCTCTGTTCGTCCTGATTCATGGATCCAGGCTGACGGAGGCTTCATCTCAGCATTTGCACCTCAACATTTGCTTCTACAGTTACCACAGAGCAAGTCCCATGGCTACACCCAACCTCAAAGGGCCACAGAAGTGCCTAGGACTAGGGGAGAATGAAAAATATTTGATGGACAGTGCTGATGACCAGAACAATGGGTAAAACCCATAGGTATCAGTAAGTATGGCAGTGATAGGAATGGCATAGATCTTCTTAATGATAGAGGCAGCAAACTGTGATCCACCAGGAGTAGAGTTTTGACAAGAGTGGTAAATGTTTGGAACAGCCGTTTGTTAAAACAATTATGCAAGAACATAGCAGCAAAGGAAAAGGAAGTTGTTCTGGTTAAATATTTATCATTAGGGCTCCATGCAGAATGAAATGGTAATGCAGCTGCGATTCAGTTTCTTAGTTCAGCTGTAGCTTAAAATTAGAAGCTGCCCATCAATAATTTTCCCAAGGGAGTGATTTATCCTGTAACAGCACATAGCCTAGAGAAAAGGAAATGCAAACAGGCAGCGTTTCTTGGAATGGAAAGGGAAACCACTGCAGAGAGAGAACATGCAAGAGAAGTTGATTGTGCACCAATCCTTGGAAATAAAAATGAGTTCCCTTTTATCAGTCAGTCTGTAAGTACATTAGCTGCTGGCCTAGCACTTTGGCACCGTGTGGAATCAAGAGAGGTTTATGACTTTATTCTTGCTGACAAAGTGTATAGAGTTTGGTCAGAGGGACAAAGCTCATGATACGAGTTTGGGGTTTGTTTAATTTATATCATTTATTACCCTAATTAGTATAATTTTGGGGAAGAGTTTCGTGGAATATAATGCATTAAATCTAGATCTGGAAGAGTAGGTTTAACTTGGAGAGTGTAGAAGAGAGGGAGGATTCAAGAGTGATGGTTCGATTAAAGATCTGATGGTAGAGTGAAAATGGTTTGTACGGGGGAAAGGAAGGAGAATGGCTAGAAAGAAGAGGAGAGGATTAGCTGAAGGAGTTATGAGACATCAGGCTGAACTGATAGATTAGAGCCTCATTACTAGGAGCTGGTGCAATGTGGGAGGAAAGGAGGAATTGTTTAGTTACTGAACATGAAATGAGTGAGTTCAGTTAAAAGACTTCATAATAATCCCTGTGTAGTCTTTTAAGCTGCTCCACACAAAACCTTAATGACTTTTCTGTTACCTTCAGAATAAAGCCCTGGTCTTTAGTCTCATTTGTACATGCCCATTTAGAAGGGACAACTGCATATCCAAAGGATATTATGATGAGGAAGACTAGGATATGTTGAGGACCAGGAGCCAGACCCAAGAAGTACATTAGAATCAAAAGATCTTATCAACAGGCTAGATAGACTCCGGCTAGCCCCTCACAGGGACTGTGACCATGCCAGACAGGCCCCCAGCCCTAGTAGGAGACTGAAGGGTCTGTGAGCTGCCAAGTCAGACATCAAAGCAGAAGCCTTCTTTTCTTTTGTTTCCTTTTTTTTTTAACAGCTTTATTGAGATAGAATTCACACAGTACACAATACACCCACTTAAAGTATACACATCAAGGGTTTTTAGTATATTCACAGAGTTTTGCATTCATCACCACCATGAATTTTAGAACATTTTTATTACTTAAAAAAGAAACCCAGGGGCTATCCTTGGCGGCCCGGTGGTTAAGACTCTGCGTTTCCGCTGCAGGGGGCACAGGTTCAATCCCTGGTCAGGGAACTAAGATCTCACGTGCCGCACGGCATGGCCAAAATATTAAAAAAAAAAAAAAAAAAAAAAAAGAAGAAGAAGAAGAAGAGGAAAAGAAACCCTGCACTCCTTAGTCATCGCGTCCTTCCTTACACGCCCCCCGCCCCCCCACCAGACATCTAGCCCTAGGCAGCTGCTACTCTGCTTTCTGTCTGTAGATTTGCTTGTTCTGGACATTTCAAATAAATGGAAACATACAATACGTGGCCATTTGTGGCTGAATTTTTTCACATGGTTTTCACTTGTTTTTAATGTTCATTCATGTTATAGCACGTACCAATACTTCATTTCTTTATATTGCATAATAATATTCCATTGAATGGATATACTACATTTTGTTTATCCATTCACCACTTGATGGACATTTGGATTGTTTCCATTTTTGACTGTTATGAATAATGCTGCTGTGAACACTCATGTGCAAGTTCTTGTCTGGACATATGTTTTCATTTCTCTTAGGCATATACCTAGTAGTGGAATTGCTGAGTCATATGGTTTAACCATTTGAGTAACTGCCAGACTGTTTCTTAAAGTGTCTGTATCGTTTCATATTTTACATTTATTGATACATTACAAAATAATGTAAAATTTACATTTACAATATCTCCACATCCTTGGCAACATTTGTTGTTATTATCTTTTTGATTATAACCATCCTAGTGGGTGTGAAGTGGTATCTCATTGTGGTTTTAATCTGCATTTCTCTGATCAGAAGCCCTATTTTCAAAACTAAGGCATTAACTACAAGGCATGTTATAGGGACTTCAGGAGAAGCCTGAGAAAGAAATATCAAGAGACTGATATGAATAGAAGGACGGTTTCAGGCAGTTAAGGACTAAGTGCGAGTTGAAGGCAGCCTGTTATAGTTTGTCCAGTCTGTGGTGTTGCTACGTTCCATCATAATGAATAACCAGAGGTTACTGTTCTCCGTCAGATTAGCTGTTCTCAATCCTTGTAGCACTAGACTAGAGCCGTTTGAAAAAATTTTTAAATATATCTGTCCTATGCCAGTTGAATCAGAATATCTGGAGAAATAGCCCAGGTTATCTGTAAATATTTTTAAAAAGTTTCCCCACATGAATCTGATACACTGTGGGAAAGCCACTGTTGTAAATAATTCAGCAGGATTAAATAGTGGAATGAGTTTATTGATTATATGTACTGTTCAGATAGCCATCTGCCTTTATTTTGACTTGTAAGCTTTTCTGAGACAACTGCTAACTGAATTTGAACAAAAAATTTGAGATATAACTGCAGTGTGTGTAGTCCTCTCTGACTAATAGCAGAGAGAAAACCTAGTGTGGAGTTCATAAAATCAACCGATTAGTTTTGCCCAATTAAAACTCTAATTTCAAAGTTTGGTCAAAGAGTTGAACTCCTTCACTTCCTTTCCATTTATAATGACGACTCATGAGGCTTTTGTTTATTTCCAGTTATACCCGTCTCTTTGAGTTCAGTGATCCGTCTCTTTAAGTATGCAGTGATCATGTACAATAATTACGTACCTTTTCAAGGTAATGAATAATTTCAATGATAAAATAATCTATTATAATGATATGTTGTCATGAGTCACTGATTGATATCTTAGTAGTTGGCTCATAGGTACACACACACATTTCTTGTGGTTGTGTTGATTTGAACATGTGCCATTCCTGTGTGAACTTTGACCTTTCTAATTGACCCGATGTATCCAGATGACAGAGAGGAGATCAATCAAGGTGATATTCCATTACCATAAGGTCAGCTATTTTTCTAGGATTAAGGTATTATTTTATTCTCTTCAGGGATTGGAGACCATTTGTGTCTTTCTATTTAAATTGTAGATCTAGTCACAAAATGGAAAAGAACGAGAACTAAAGTGGAATATTATCCCATTAGATTGGTGCCAAATTTCCAGTGCTGAAAGTATGCATTTTCCTTGTCCAGGACCTTCTTTAGAGGAATCAGATGTCCCTGTCTTAAATTTGAGTTGTACAGTTTCAGAAAGTGAAAACTCATATTCTGTAAAGAAGAGGTAGGCAATGCAGAAATGTTGATAATCTGACTCATGTTCTAATGCCCCCTTGTCAGGTACTGCTGTGGTTTCACTGCAGTTTGAGCTTTCTTAGATAATGTTTAAAGAGAGGGGAAATGGAAAAGAAGGGCAGAATGAAGGATGTGGAGGAAGTTGTGCTGGAATATTTTTTCAGGGGGGACCTATATTTTTGTCATAATAGAACTGCTCAAATCTGTGCAGTAGTCCAGGCCTTCTCTTCCTCTCAAAAACAAAGCAGGTACTCCTTGGCTTTAGTCTCTTAGTTGTTTCTAGATTAAGTGAAAGAATGGCATATAGAGCCATTGGTGTGAAGTGTAGCATAGAAAAAATGGAAATGGAAACGATGGAGAGAATGTGTTTTAGAGCATCATGTCCTTTTGGCTAGCTCTCAGACTTCCGGGACTTTTCTCATTGTTTTTTCCTTCTTCTTTCTTTTCCTTCCTTTTTTTTTAAAACCTATTTTATTTATAAACTGCAGCCTGTAAAGAAAATGAGGGGTATGTTACACATCCTTAAAAACAAAGAGGAAAACAAACCAACCCTTGTTAATAACTTCCACTTTGAGTGCTCGGGCTGGTTGCAAGGCCCAGGGGACTAGTAATCTGGCGAATGTGGAAGGATATGGAACCGTTTGTCCTGGGAGAACCATTACATTAAAGGAAGAGGATGAAGTCATGGGGGGAGGGGGAGGCTCTGCTGATGAAAGTAGCTGTCAAATTAGCAGGTCTGGAAGTTGGAGTGCATATTGTTATGAGCTGCTCAAGTTCACACCAGAGCTACCAGCTCCATCCGTCTTTCTCAGTTTACATTTTAATTGGCTTGTAGTTAAGTTTTTTAAACACTGTGAGATTGCTGACATACACTGTAATATCATGTGAATAATTTATGGAGGTTGCTCAAGACAAGCTTTTTCTTTGATTTGAGAATCCAAGGGGAAGGGGGAGGAGAAGGATGAGGGGCCTGTGGGAGGGGCCCAGGACAGAGGAGCAGACACAATTGCATGTTGCACACTGGATGTTAAATGTTTCTGCCGGTGTAGTCAGTAGCGTTTGGGAATTCGGGAAGGTTTGTACAATACAATCTTATTAATAACAATTCTGTCAAGAGAGCACCCAATTAAGTTGAATTGGGTTTATGACTCCCTCTTGGTTTCTTAAAACGTGTGGATATAAAACCTGTTCCATGTGAGTAGTGGATAACAAGGGTGGGGTTTTTGTTGTTGTTGTTGTTTGGTTTTAATGATTCCTCCTCCTACTGAGAATTTTCTTGTTTATAAATGCAGGAGTAGGCATTTTTCCCAAACTACCTTTTTCTTTTCAGCTCTCATGGTAATGTAGAGAAGATAGAACTGGTGTCAGTGGGCAGTCGTTCTAGTTAAGAACTTGACTGCTTCTGGGAGTGGTTTGCCAGACAGCTCTGAGTCTAGAATATCATCTAATTAAGACCTGCGGGAGAACCCTCTTCTGAAATATACTTCTAAAATATACTTTTTTTCTTATTATAAAATGAGTAGATCATATAAAATGTGGAGAGTATAGAGAATAAAAATCACCTATAACTCCTCCCCACATTGATAACAATTGGGATGATTTTTGTTTATATCCTTCTAGTCTTTTTTCTATTCATAACGAGGTTGAAATCATATATACTGTTTAGACTTCTGTTCTTTTTCACTAAACATTACACCATGAGTATTTTCTGATACATGTCATCTACAGTTCCGTTTCTAATGACTACATAACGTGCATGTGTATGTATTCTCTCTGAACTTACAGTGCTTTGTCTAACCTGTCCAGCTAGTGAAATGAAGCATTGTATGCAGTTTTTATCCATTTTAGGCAGGGAAGCAGTTAATATACTTTTGGTTAAATTTTGGTGTATGTTCTTGATTATTTCCTTAGGGAAGTTTTTAGAAATAGAATTTCTACAACGAAGCAGAGAGAGTCTGAGGGAAAGATCGCAATGCCTCAAGAACAATTTTGTCCTGAAAAGTGGGATAAAACACAGATTTTTCTCATTAATGAAATTAATAATTTCTTTCTATTAAAAAAATTGATAATGACATTCAATCTGAGGTTCTTTGAAATTATTGAGATTTTTTTTTTCCTTGTGTGTTTCTTAACCACAAAACCTATCTGTTAGGATTCATGTAGGCTATTTTTTCTTTACCAATTGGCATATAACTACCTAAGACTTCATGTAATCAGTTGAGATGCTACAAATGTATTGCCTGTCAACTCCAATAAAAAAGAGGGCAGTTAATTAAAGGGATGTCTTGCTGTTAAACAAACTTGCAGTCAATTGCTTGTAAGTTACATTTAGTTTGATGTGTAGTCAAAGGGCAAGAAAATCAGTGTTCAGAAAGGACTAGCTTTTTAAAATTGTAAAAGGGGAGGGACTTTATTTGGGGTTGAGATGAGTGGCTTATCAATTGATATGATGTTTTCCTTTTTAAAAATATATTCATATATTAAAAAGAAGGTGACAGACATGAGGCATTAAGGTCATTAAGGTCCTGTCAGTTTGGAATCTTTTCAACTTAAGATAACTAAGTCCCTATCCTCATGCAGCCCTAGAAGACACGATTTTCCCCCACGATCAGGCCTGGCTTCAAGGTCATCTTTGTGTGTGTGTGTGTGTGTGTGTGTGTGTGTGTGTGTGTGTGTGCATGTGCATGAATGCGCGGACTGTAAGTAGATGAAGCAAGAAGTCGTAAACAAATTGCTGTGCTCTGCAGATGGGAAACTGCCATTGGTAGACGCAGTAGAAAGGCTCCACCAGCACAGCAGCCCTCCGGAGCAGCTGCTTCAACTCAGGCCGGTTCTCTGCTCCTTCCTAGGAGTGCACTAACGCTCTCTGCACCTGTGCTCAGCTCTTCCTTGATAATGTAGGTGGGGATGCACATTCTCTGAACAGTGATCTTGTAGTGAGCACGTGCAGTTCTTTCAGAGGGAGGCTCTGTCCAAAAGACCCCATCCCAATTAAAATTTAAGTGTTGAAATATTTGTGAAACAAAGAATGTGTAGAGAGTGGAGACCTTTTCCATCTCAAAGGCACACAGATATTAGAGACTAGAGCTGTTGGAAGCGTGACTGGCTTAATGTTGAAGATCTGTTGGAGGTCCCTGAACTTTGGAGCCTTATTCCAGAGCCAAGAAACTTCAGATTCTGCCAGTGACCACATTAAAATGTTTGTGTCTAGGGTAACCAATCTCATTTACTAGCTTTCATTCTTTACACTGGCTATTATTTCATAAACAAGAATTTATTTTTTTAGAGCCAATTGTGTGCCCAAGAATTTATTTTTTTAGAGCCAATTTAGGCAGTATGGAATGCAAGAGAAGGCATAAGTTATGGTCATACCCCTCATGGGCCTTCCAATAAGGCAAAGTAAATACGTAATCCACTTACAGTCAGTCAATGGCAATATTTTTATTTGTAATGAGCCCACATTTCAGTTGAAGAAAGTATTATTCTAGGAAGAAAAACACTGGCTGAATTAATGGCAGATTCTGAATGGGCACTGGGCTATATTCAGAATGCAAGTATTTTCAGTTGGGTGAGGTTGTTGAGGTTTGCTTTCTTTCCTGAGTGCTTATGAATTAGCAAATTCTAAACCAGCTGTTTTCAAATTACATAAAATTGGGGCCTACCTTGAGTGTCTGTTTCTCTCTGCCAAGTTTCAACTCGTAACCTATTTTAAAGCTTAGTCCTAAACACCCCAAAACCAATGGAATGATAGCAGGCACCACCTTAAATCATAATATTTTCTCAAGAACATGTTCAAGCTTGAAATAATGACCAGGTTAGAGAAGGAGGAGGTAAGAAGAGAGAAGTAGACAAGTTTGTGTTTCTTATTTAAAAAAAAAACTTGCTTGAATAAATAAGTTGCTTAGATTTCTGCTGCTTTTCTCCTAGATGGCCAAAGGGGGAGAGCTTTTTTGCTCATGAAAGGGGTGAATTAAAAGGATACCTCTGCATCAAATGAAGATATTTGTAGGATGACAATTGGTGATAGGGTTGGAGTTTCAAAATGTTCTCATGTGACCATTTCACAGTTCTCTCTACCCTCCTTCCTTTGGTATTGAATACATTGCTTAATTCCTATCAAGAACATGGGTTGGCAGACTTTTTCTGTAAAGGGCCAAGGAGCAAACATTAGCCCTTGTGACCACATAGGGCTCTGTCATATAGTAGTCATCTTTGTTTTCTTCTTTTTTCTTTTAATAACACTTTTAAAAGCAAAAACTAATCTCAGTTTACAGGCTGTACAAAATCTGATTGCGGGTGAGATCTGGCCTGCAGGCTGTCGTTTGCCACCTCATGCCCTAAAGAAATATGGGGTGAAATCCTGGATGAGCATGCGAGTTGCATATGCCAGCATGATTTCTCTCTTTCCACTGCTTGCTTTGTCCTCTCCTGGTCACTGGCTGTCTCAGGAGCCGGTCCCTGGAGCTTTGCTCTCCTGTGTGATGTAAGGGTGTGAAATGGTGTTTCCACTGGAAGGCCTGCAGGGGTAAATGCTGTCTCTAATTAACCTGTTCATTTAGTGCTATTATCCTTTATCTGGAAGGCAGTTCTGCTAGGGGAGGATAAGGAAAGTGCTTAATTAGAGTAACTGTTTCACATTGTCTATGTTTGCATGATGAAGTATAAAAAGCCTGGGAGATGAAGCTGTCAGTCACTAAGTGTCTTTGGGAACCTCTTGGTTTTTAGCATTTAATAATAACCGTGCTCTGTTATTGAGTGTTGTTGAGTGAAACCTCAGGTCACAGACTTTGTGATACAAAGACTCTGACCCAAGACATCTGGCATATGTAAGTTATGGCTAATGTCCACCAACTGGATAATGTCATTGGCAAATTGTAGCTTCATGGATGCTTGTTTATTTATTTGCTTGTTGCTTTAGAGTATTTTAAATTGTCATTTGTCTTTTTAGTTTGTTTTCTGTCTCCCTAATTGGATATTAAGTGCTTCTAGTACAGGGAAAGTGCCTCGTATTCTTTGAAGCTTAAAGTCTGTTGGAGTATCATTGCAGTGTTCATAGGATTTTCTAATTGTGGTAAGATATACATAACAAAATTTATCATTTTAATATACATAACGTAAAATTTACTGTCTTAACCATT
The DNA here is from genome assembly GCF_028023285.1 of Balaenoptera ricei. Lineage (NCBI taxonomy): Eukaryota > Metazoa > Chordata > Mammalia > Artiodactyla > Balaenopteridae > Balaenoptera > Balaenoptera ricei. Next base: position 76,643,988 of record NC_082653.1, on the reverse strand, counting down.
TTCAAGTATACATTTCAGTGGCACTAAGTACATTCACATTGTTGTACAACCATCACCAATATCCATCTCCATAACTCTTTTCATCTTGTCAAACTCTGTACCCATTAAACAATAACTCCCCATCCCCCCTTCCCACCCACCCCTGGCAACCACCATTCTACTTTCTGCCTCTATGAATTTGACTACTCTAAGTATCTCATATGAGTATTTGTCTTTTTCTGAATGGCCTATCTCACTTAGCCTAATGTCCTCAAGGTTCATCCATGTTGTAGCATGTGTCAGAATTTCCTTCCTTTTTAAGGCTGAATACTATCCCATTGTATGTATATATACCACATTTTTTTAATCCATTCATCCATCAGTGGACACTTGGGTTGCTTCCACCTTTTGGCAATTGTGAATAATGCTGCTATGAACATGTTCGAGTCCCTGCTTTTAGTTCTTTTCTGTAGATACCCAGAAATGGTCATCACAATACTTTTCAGTCTGCCAAACTGACAATTTTCTTTTAAGCTCTATGGTACTTTAAGTATTTTTACCATACTTTTCTATGTCATCTATCCTAATAAGATCAATATTATAATAAAAAAATTAGTTATTAGCTATGATGAACAAAAAAGTTCAGTGAGCACAAACATTTATTCATCCTATGTATCAGGGCACTGGGCTTACCTTTTTATGTGAATTAATTTACTTAAGGCCCACAGTATGTTATCTGCATGTTACAGAGGAAGAAACAAAGGCTTAGCAAGGTTAGGAAATTTGTCTGAGGTCACACAGCTATATGTGACAGACAGGGTTCTACTTCAGAGCCAGTACTTCTAGATACCAGGAAGCCATTCAGAAGAGTGGATTACATCTGTATACTTCATTATATTCTCAGCATGGTTAGTGGAAGGCTTATTATTTTCCAAAGCCTGATGTCACTTTTGAATTTCAAAATCAAATTATATAAAATAACATGTAAAATTCTTTGAAAGCTCTAAAGTGCTATATAAATGTAAAGTATTAAGATTAAGCCTCGCGATGGACAAATGTTAAAAGCTGTAAATATATGGACCCCAAACCATCTAGATTGTAAACTGTAGTCTAAGCATTATGCAAACTTAAACCAGGGCCTACCTTGTGAACATTGCTTCATATGCCATTTTATTCATGCTAGTTTTAATTCTTGTTAGGACTGGCACTACCTTTTCAACTGCTGTTATGAACTTCATGTCCTTTTTGACTTAAGTTGGTGGGAATAAGCCAGGTTCTCACATCATGTTCTTTATCACTTCTAGTAGCTTCTGAATAGGACCTGTGCCTTCAGCCATCTTTGAAATCTCACAGCTCTCAGGCTAGGTCTAGATGCTAAATAGTTTAAGAACTATCATGGAAGAGCCACTAGGCTTAACTGCGCCATTTCAGAGGACAGAATTAGGCCATTTGTGTGTGTAGGTTCTAGAGGGGCAGATTTCAGTTCAGAATAAAATGCATAGTGGTACAGTGGTAGACTGGATCCCTTGAAAAGGAGTAAACTCCCTGTCAGTGGAGCTATTCAAACACAGGCTAGAAAATCCCTTCTCAACAATGAGGCAAAGAGGATTCCTACACTAGGACACTCATTTCATTACTCTTCAGTCTTGGGGTATCATTACATTTACTTCAAGTGTCTTAAGAACTTCATTTTAGCTGTTATCTTATTCGGTATTGTTTTCCTCAATACAAGGCAGGTGCTAAGAGGGTTTGCCTGGTTTAGTTGCTGTATGTGGAGCAAATAACTGCTGTGCTGGAGTGGCTTACAAATAAAAAATACTGAGACTAGATCCAGATCACGGTCGAGGAGATTAACAGGGTCATATTTTTAGATTCAGATTCTCCAGGGTCTGGACCGACCATGTCCAAAGCAGGATCAACAGTGAGCAAAGTGTCTGAAGTAGTTCAATGAGTTTATATTGATTATTTGATTTATTGACTTCCGTGCACAGTCTTCTTGGAACTCTTCAGCATCCAGAGCAGAAAACTTACAGTCTTTCAGTGTAACATTTGGCTTGAGCAAGGACTTGGGATTGGCACAAATGACATTCTCTCCTCTTTTCTGGTTAACGTGGCTCCGGGATCACCAAAGTTAATGCAAATAGTAGAATATTTGCTCATATAGAGACCAAAAGTACTTAAAATTCAGTGCAGGTGGAATTGCTTGTTTAAGTATCAGGAGGACAGACTTGGTAATTTCAGTTGCATGAGTTGCTTCTTATTTTGTTTTGGTAGAATTTGAGTGTTAGAGACTTTGCCTGGAAGTCAGCCTCCAGCATTGACGTCTGACACGAACCGCAAAGGCAGCCCCCCCTTTCCGCTGGCAGAGCCAGGCCCACGTCCGTGGCTGTGATCTCAGGGGAGGGCTTTAGTCCACGGCTTGGGTTTATGACTGGGAAGCCTGCCTCTTATAAGGTGGGAAAAACAGAGCCAAAGTGACCCCATAGAATTTGATCTTGGGGGAACTGTCAGATCCAGAGGACCCATCAAGGTCCGGGATGTGGCCCAGCTTGAACTGGCACCCATGGGCTTCACCAGAGCCAGGTGTCAGAAATGGGTAAATATCAAATTGTATCTGATGAAAAACAGGAGGAAGCAGAGCTCCCCTTACCTCCTTGAAGGAGCCAAAGTCAGCTGAATGGTGTTTGGGTCCAGATGATTCAAAAGCCACAGTCTCATGACCCAACCAAAGAAATATTCAAAACTAGCCTGAAAAAATAATAGCATGTTTTTAAAAATATGCTATCAAACACATTTATCTTTGACTGAAAATGAATTAAGTATTTTTCTCTTAAAATGTCCAAATATTCATTAATATAGAAGACTATAGGTTGAATACCTCTTCTGGAGAAATATTCAGATTTAGGATTTCTCTTTTAAGTCAAAAACTTGGCAGTGATACTACATAAGTAATGTTTGATCTGGTCCAGAGCTCTTAGTTGAATTTATTGTCTATTATATGAGGGAAATACTGAAATAGTTGGAAGAAATAATACTAAAAAAAATCAGACTTATATATCTGAAAATGACTACATAACTATTGTGTCAATGAGATATTGATAAGATAGAGAAGGGGAATAAGGATGGCTCAAGTGGATTCCCAAAAAGGTAAAAATGAAGAAATCAAAATCACATCAACATAGAAATGTCCTAAAGTTTGATAAGAACGCAGGTAAAAGTGCATACATTTGTGAAAACACAACAAACTGTACACTTAAGATTGCTACATTTCACTGTGTGTAAATTATACTTCAGTACACAAAAGGACCAAATCTAATCAACTTATCTGTTAGCAACAATTTATGAGGAAGTTACAATATAAAGCAATTTAGGGAGAGACATTTCCGTCCTTCAGGAAACTTGCAAATCATTGCTTAAACCTAGACACAAATTTAAGAAAATTTTAATAATAAAAATTAAATAAACTAACAATGATTGAGTCATAGAATTCTGGACCTGGATGGAGCCTTCAAGATCATCATCCCTCCTATTTTAAATATATATAAAAAAACTGAGACTCAGAAAATTTTAGAAAATTATCAAAGAAATTTAGAGACAGAATTTCACCAGATGGCAGGACTACAAGCTCAAAGCTTCTCTCCTTTCTTTTTTGTCATGTTGACTTCCTCCTCCTCCCACCTGCTAACTATCCCTAAGGCTCTGTTTTCAGCTCCCTCTGGCTTTCCCTTTATGTTGCACTCTCATTGATTCATTAATTTCAATGTTAATATTCTGTATTCAATCAGTAAATACTTTTGAGTTCCTACCGTATGCCCAGCACTGTTTTGTGGGAGGGCAGTACAGCACTGAACCAAACAGACTTAAGCGTCTTCCCTCACAGAACTTACGTTCTACCAGTGTCGGTGCACGTGGAGCCCAGATAGTAACTTCTGGGACAAGAGTTCTCATGCAGTCCAGACTCATTGCCCTAAAGCTTCTTGCACATCATGGCAGCACTGCAAGCTGAACTTGGCAATAATCTCATCTTCTTTCCAGATCATCTGCTCCTCCTGCCTTGCCTATGCCTGAAGAACGTGTTTGGTTCTTCTTACTGAACCTCTCAGTCAACCAATTTTAATTCCCTAAACTCTAACAAATTGGCATTTTCTTACATCTGTTCAGCATCTCCTTGTTACTTTGCTTCTTCCTTGGAAAGTTTCAGTACCTTTCTAACTTATCTCCTCTTGTCCCCAACTCTGATCTATCCTATATATTACTGCCTAATTTTTCTAAAACATATTTCCTCTATCACCCCCTTGACACACACAAACACACACACACACACACACATTTTCCTTGGATCCTGTTCGCCTTCCAAATTAAATGGAAACAGTCTTGGTCAGTAAGGACAGTTAAAAGCATGGCTCCAACCTCCTTCTCAAATCTTCTTCCATCCCCACTACAGGTACCTGCATTTACTCTGGCCAAAGTGGTTCTTGGCTGCTCCTTTAGCCAGTCCCTTGTTCTCTGTCACTCTGTGGTTGCTCACCCTGTCTCCCACCCGGACCCACTACGCAGCCTCCACCCTCCACATCCTCGTCATCAGCTTCTGCATACATCTCACCCACTGCCTTATCTAAGAGACTTTCTCAGTCTGATCACCATGATTCTTCCCTCCTTTGAATGCATTTATCTCTCACTGCATTGCGTTATGGTTATTCTTACTTTCTGTTAAAATAATTTGACGGATTTTCATAAAATGACACATCCTTCTTGAAAAAAATTTAAATGTACAGAAGAATAATGAAAATAAAAACCACCTGAAATCTCTTCACCCAGAGATGTCTGTTCTTGAGCATCCCTCCACACCTCTGTGTGGCTATACAAACTTGGTGAAGTCTATACATTTTCCCATAAATGAAATCAAATTCTACCTGGTTTCTGTTTTCCCTGTTGATATATTCTGGTGCCCTTTTATTGTTACTCAATATAAAAAAGGAAACTAATTTCAGTGGCCACAAGGTATTTTATGTTTGGCTTTACCGTAATCTAACAACCACGGCTTGTTTTTTGGTTTTGGTTTTGGTTTTTTTTTAAGCTTGCCTTCCTCTGTTTATTAGGAGGTGCAGGGAGGGGGTTGTTACGTGTTCTGGCCCACGTGCTTAACACAGCCGTTGTAAAGTGCAAGTGAGCAGTCTGGCACGGACCTTGACCAGAACTGTTTGTGACACACCACTCCATGTGGTTCGGGACCTGAAAAAATGTTTGAAGATCTTGGAAAGAGGTTAGAGAGGATTGACCTAAAATCCCGAGTAAAATTGTAACCTTTTTTTTTTTTATTATTACTGCTTTGAACAGCATTGTGCCTCCATCGCCTGCAAGAAAGCCATTCGTTGTTCCGAGTTACATAATCTGCAGAGAGCTTACTCGCTTAGAAAGCAACGCGTTCATCATGGTCCCTCTCTTACGGGGAGCTAAAAGCAGAATCTGTTCTGCGTCTCTGAGGCATTCTTCACAGCACAGACCTCATGCTATCGCTAATTAGCCAGAGCATTCCCAGCCAAAAACCCCAGTGCCTGGGCTTCACAAAAGTCTGTTTTTTTCCGTGGCAAGGTGAAGCCTGCCTCTCTGTCGAGGGGCACCTCCGTGAGACAAGCAGCAGCAGTGTGGTGGCGAGCTCTCAGGTCAGCCAACGCGGTGAAGCCGCTGGAGGACCGGCTGTTTGCTGCCTCCCTGCCCCTGCGAGGTGGGATCGCCACCAGGCTGTGCCTTTGTACTCTAACTGAATACCTAACCGCCACGAGGCAAGCCACTCCGGCATTATGCTGAGCGTTATTCCTGGCTTCAGACACCAGTCTACCCAACATCCCTTAGCCAACTTCCAGCCACTTGTGTTAAATGATGTATGCGATTAGCAGCCTCTGCGAGTTCATTAGGGAAATACAAGAAAAAAAAAAAAAAAAGAAAGAAAAACCCTGAGATTGTTTGTCTGTCACTGTGAAGTGAAGCTTGACGGGAACATCCTCCACTGTCCCTCCCCACCGCCCCTCCCGCCGTGTGTCTGTGGCCTTCGGTGCGCACGCGCTGGCAGCTACCGGTGTTCCTTGGCTCTGCCGTTTGCTCGGTGGGGGGACGTCTTCTTAGCCGAGCCGTGCATCGCTCTGCCTGAGGGATTGAGAACATATTGCGTGGCAGGTGGGCCTGCTCAGATGCACTGACTGTTGTTTCAGCACTGACAGGGAACATACATCATGCGGGCCCATTATGCCAGCATAAATCCATGGTAACCTGTTCAAAGGGCTGCAACCAGCAAACAAAGTGTTTGGGTCTTAATAGGTGATATTTTTAAAACATATAATTGGGATCTGAGAAGTAATTCTGGGTGACAGGCCACTCCTTCTGCCATCTTAGCAGAAGCTGGGCCTACAGCAAAATGCCACTCCCGTCATACCGCACAAAGATGACTGCCATTCCAGCTCGGCTCCAGGCAGCTGCGCACAGCGCCAAGCATGCCAAGAGATCGTCTGTGCAGGGAAAAGAGCCTTCGGTTTCGAGGTCTTTCCTTTCTGCCTTGGTGCTCAGTACTACTTGCAAAAACTGCTCCTGGCAATGTCAGTGGAAAACGTCAGAGCTCCTCTCCTTAGTCTACTCATATGAGCTTAAAGGGGGCTAGAGTTTGCTGCGGTGTTGGGTGGAGGACAGATAAGCCTCGGAGCAGGGGTCCCTGATCTTTCTCATGAAGACAAGCTGCTTTTTCTTTCCCCGCTGGATGCCAGCAGGAGAATGAGATATTAACGAAGCCCCTGGGCAGCGCGTGAAGGGACGCGATGTCACAGCCTGGCTGCTGCCCTGGGGGGAAGGTGGACAAGTGTCTGCCGGCGCCTTGGGGACCCAGCGGGTAAAGGTTGGCACAGCGCTGGTTTCCGGCCACACTTCCGGAGTTCCGGAAACTAGGCAGACAGAAGGGCCCTTTACGCAGGTTGTCTTCTTCCGGAGTCCTGGTGCGTGCTCCTCGTGACGCACAGCCTGTGCTCCTACCTTCCCACGGCACAGGCTGGTCACAAGACTCACCTCCCTACACTTAGTCATCAGTTACTTTCTATGTCTTCCTTAACCTGCATTCTCCTTGAGGATTCGTGCTTGGCTGGGTTCTGGATTCGTGGCGGGTGCCCAAAGAATGAACAAAGGAGGGTGGTCATTTGTAAAGAGAAAAGCCGTTGTTGGGTCATTGTGGAGTTGTTGGCTTTTCTTTTACCTTCTTGATTTCCAAGCAGTCATAACTCTGGTATTTCAGTATGACTTGCCAATCATATAAAAACTGGGCAGCAATATTGTATTATTTAATTTTCATCCTGCCAAACAACTAAAACAGTATCAGCACTACAGCATCTGCATTCTCTCTTGCTTCAACGGAGTTTATTTCCCTAAAGCAAACTAGAAAACGTCCTCGTGAGATCAAGGACCTTCTACATTTTAAGGACCAAGGGGAAGACTGTTAGGAATGTAAGCAGTAGCAGTCAGTATTTAGAAACGTGTTTCTGATAGCCTGGCACAGAATGGCAATTGTGAGAGACGTGGGCCTCATCACGCCCTAGCATTGGCCCAGCCATCACTCTGCCAGTTTCACTCTTTGCTTTTGCTTCTACTCAGCAGCGTGGTCAGCCACAGCACAGCTGTGTGCCAACACAGAAAGTTTCCTAAAAACAGACTTAGGTGCTCTGTCCCCAGACATTCTAGGTTATGAGGCCTGTAGTGAAGCCTGGGAATTTGCACCTTTGAAATGTTCCCCAGGTGGTTTACCTGCAGCCAGTCTGTGGGCTTTGGTTTGGGAAGGACACAACACTGCAAACCTCAGCATTTCCCTCAGTCTTACTGCTGCCTTGGGCAAATACTGATAACGTTCTTCCTAGGTTATCTTTCTAAAAAAAATCATGATGTCTTAGACGGAAGCTCTGAGGAGACTCAAAAACTCGTGCAAAACATAAAACCAGGAGGGTTTAAGTATGCAATGGAAACATCATGTGGAAAGTACATTTCCAAACCCATCATCAGTTCTACCTCTGAAATATTCTTTTTTTAAATGACTTAATTTTTAAAATTTTAATTAATTGATTTTCATTGATGTATAATTGACTTGCAATGTCATATTAATTTCAGGTGTACAACATAGTGATTCAGTTTTTTTTTTATTGAACTGTAGTTGACTTAAAATATTATATTAGTTTTAGGTGTACAGCATAGTGATTCAATATTTTTATACATTATGAAATGATCACCACAATGAGTCTAGTTACCATCTGTCACCATACAAAGTTATTACAATATTATTGACTATATTCCCAATGCTGTCACAGGAATGTAACATACAGCATGACTTGATTTTTTTTAATAAAAAAGCATTCACATAAAGTTGACCCCCTTAACATATACAATTCAGTGATTTTTAGTATATTTACAACCATTTAGTATATTGTGCAACCATCACCACTATCTAATTCCAGATTATTTTCATCACCCCAGGAAGAAACACCATTCCCACTCCTTTCTGCCTCTAGCCCATGGCAACCACTAATCTGCTTTCTATCTCTGTGGATTTGCCTACTCTGGGTATTTAACCTTTGAAATATTAAAAGCTGACTGGACACGAGTCCAGTTATTTTCTTAGGTATCTCCAAAGAAAAATTTTCTAACACTCCAGTGATGGCTCCTGAGTCTGACATGTTTTATGGTCAGAAAGGTATCACTCATATCTAACTTCTACTTCCTTCTGTAGTATTAGCTCCTATAGTATTAACTCATATTCCCTTGTTTATCTTCTCTGCCTCTCTTTGATCATTTCAGCAGCCCTCAAATTCTTTATAGATTCAAACACCAAGTCACCTCCACTTAGATGCAGGATGAATGATGTCAGTATTCCTATGCCTCTACTCAGATTTACCCGATATTTCCTCCTGTTTCCTCTTCTCAGTCATCTAAATAAAGAAGTATCCACCCTTTTCTCTAAGGTGAATGCCATTGTTTCTGCCCTGTTTCAATTCCTCCCTCCTCCTTCAGAACCTGGCTTCTGAATATCTTCATTTTCTTTCTTCAACCTACAGAGATACTCAAAAGTTCACACTTTTTTTAAAAACATTGCTTCGATCCTGCTGCCCCCTCAAGCTACCATTCTATTTCTCTCACTCCCTCCACTGTCAAGCCTTTTGAAAGCACAGCTTGCTCTCACTGTTGGTGCTTATTTTCCACCCACTCCGTCCTCACTTTTTGCACTCGTGATTCTACCTTCATTACTTTACTGAAATTTCTTTCTTCATGGTTCATAGTGTCATCTTATTTGCCAAGTCCAATAACCTTTTCTGATTCCTATCCTCATGACCTTTAGGTGCCATACAACCATGTTGACTGTCTCTCCATCTTGAAACATTCTTTTTCCTTTGGCTTCTTGTAATATTCCACATTCTCCTTCTAACTTTGGCTCCAATGCTCAACGCCTTCCTAAATACGGATGCCCCCTCTTATATCTGTTTCTTTACTTTTTCCATTTCCAATCTCATAACACCATCTGGATCTTAACTATGTGGATAACTTCCAAACCTAGCTTCACCACCTGGATGTCCTGCCAGCTTCTTAGACTCATTGCTCAAAACAGAACTCATACCCTGCAAGGCTTTCTGGCTTCCCTACTTCTAGCCATGGTGTGACCCAGGGTTGAAAACTTGACTTCTTTCTTTCAGCTCCTTGGTTGCCATGGATGACAGCCATCGTGTATATAATAGCCCATTTGTTCCATCTAGGCTTTATTTCTTCATCTCTTGTCCTACCAGTCAGGGTCATTGTCCAGCTCCAGGTCTTCATTGCCTCTTATCAAGACTATCACATCACCAAGCCCCTTTTATCTCTGCCACACTCTGTCGTACACATTGCTGCCAGATACCAGTCCTCCTTCAGCACAGATCTGATTATATCATTTCCTTAGGCAACCATCTTTCAAATTCCTTTAATCCTACTGAATACATTCTGTACTCCTTAACCTAACTTGTGAGGCCTTCTACAACTTGAACCTTGTCTTCCATTCCAAGTATATTTTGTACTCTTCTACTTCCTGTTCTCTGTGTTCTAGCCTAAGCAAAACACTGATCATTCTTTCTTTTACCTTCACAAGTTCTCATTTCTATGCTCTTGCTTCTTCTGTATCTTTTATCTGAAATGATGTTCTTTATTTCTGCCATTTCTGTTGAAATCCTCTCATCCTTCAAATCCCTTCTCTTCCATGAAATCTTCTTGTAATAGGATTTTTCTCCCCTTTGGAGTTCCAGAATTCCATGTGTGTGTGTGTGTGTGTGTGTGTGTGTGCATGTGCACATGCATGTAGGGGGTGGGAAAGGACTTTTTAGCACTTTGTCTTGTATTTCAATTATTTATGTGCTTGTCTTATCCAGCCCCCCAAAGATAGGAGCCTTGCATTTTCATTGTTGTAACTCCTATAACAGCTGATAGAATATCTTAAATGTAGTATATTATGAATAAATATTTCTTCAGTGAATGAATTTATATATATATATATTTTTTTAAATTTATTTATTTGTTGTGGGGTTTTTTTGACTGCATTGGGTCTTCGTTGTTGTGCGCAGGCTTTCTCTAGTTGCGGTGAGTGGGGCTACTGTTTGTTGTGGTGTGTGGGCTTCTCACTGCGGTGGCTTCTCTTGTTGCAGAGCACGGGCTCTAGGCGTATGGGCTCAGTAGTTGTGGCTCGCGGGCTCCAGAGCGCAGCTCAGTAGTTGTGGCACACAAGCTTAGTTGCTCCGTGGCATGTGGAATCTTCCTGAACCAGGGCTCTAACCCATGTCCCCTGCATTGGCAGGCAGATTCTTAACCACTGGGCTACCAGGGAAGTCCAGTGAATGAATTTTTTAACCTCTGTAAAAGATAGGAGATATTAAAAAAGCTAAACTTATGGATGACAGGCTTTATATTGGTGTCAAGAGAGTTCTCAGTAGTTTCTGAACTATTATTTTCAATCAATCCAAGTGCAAGACTTAGCTGAAGGAAGCTTGAGAGAATTGTAGCAAACCTACCATCTTCTTCATTGCCATGTCTTACATTTCCATAATATTTTATACCATTTGAAAGTACCTTCACGTCTTATCTGACCCTCTGTATATCTATGTACGTTGAGGAAGGGATAGCTATTCTAATATCTATCAGTTCATAAATGAAGGAAATGTGGTCTGGGGAGTTTTAATGGCTTAACCAATGTTTGGTTATTATATAGTGGCATTGCATAGACAAAGGGACATGTAGACTGTCTGTAAATATTTGAAGAACTATCATGTAAAAGAAGATTAAATCTTATTTTTTATTCTTTATTTCCTCAGAGGACAGAAAAAGTACAAAAATCATTTAACAGATCCATTCCAAGGTGGGGTTGACTGCCTCTGTTGTTCAGGAGTAGCTCAGGACAGCAACCTGGCCAACCAGGTGTAGGACATTTCGTTGCAAAGAGCCACTCAAAAGGTGCAGCTTAGCCAAGGTCTCTTCTTAGTGTGCAATTCTGTGATTCCTTTTTAGGTTAACATTGTGCTCCTATACGCCATAATCTAAGTTTTGACTTCTGACTTTCTTTAGAATTTGACCTTAAGCAAATGTAGCTAAGGTGTGGGATGATCCAGATCCTAAATCTTTCACAAAACAGGGACCCCCACTTTACCCTAGCCCCTCTTTATAACTGTCAGTGGACCGCCTGCAGGTGGGAACATAAAAGAACACATTTTCACCCAGTCCTTCGATGCCTAGAGTTGCCAGCCCAGGAAGAAATGAAGTTTGCAGAAAATCTCACAGATGCCAGCATCACGTGTAGCTGGCCCAGTCTGGCGGCTCCGTACACCTGTCTGGGTCGCGGACATGGCGGGCAAGCTTGGCATTCTCTCCCAATGGCATATTCTGTTGGAAGGAGGTAGGTGACTCTAATGAGCTCCAAACTTTTCCTTGAAATGGGGAGTTGCCTAAAAAGGCAATTGCTGCAAAACAAGCAAATGGAAATCATGATATTTCACTGAACTCAGAACCAAATCTGCCTTTTTTTTTCTTTATAGAAACATTTTGTGTGCCATGTGCCTTGGGAGCCAAAAAGAAATCATACTTTGGCTCCCTGTTCCATTTCACTAAGCTCAGATACTGTAAATACCCTCCTCTCCTCTCATAACATTAAATTTTTCATGAATTCATCATAAAGGAGCCACTTTGTAGGTTTGGCTGGTACCAGTGAAAGACTTCATTTTCTATTTCACAGTAACTTTTTCAGTGCAAAAAAATTATGGGTGCAGTGTTGAAAGACTAGAATTATTCATCAAGTCTTCACTGCCTGCAAATTAAGAGAATTTTTCTGAAACCTATCTGGGAGAATGCAGACACAGACATGCATATTTTAGATGGTGCTACATCTCAGCTATAGCCACCTAATCTTTCTCAGGGGAATTAGGGGTAAAAGAGGTCATGTGCTTTCTCACTGCTTTATGGATTCATTCAAGAGTCCACACCAGCTCACAAATCTTCCCCTACCTTTCAGTGTTCCTATAACTCACCAATGCACTAAAGGATAGGATCTTTAATTGTATTATACATTCATGCAAATACAGTAGCTTCGTAGCTGGATGCAGAAGGCGTGCTTCCAGAGGCAGCATAGTAAAATACAGTGGTGCATCAAAATCCCCTGGAAGGCTTGTTAAAACCCATGCAAGACCCCACTTCAGGAGCTTCTGATTGAGTAGATCTGGGGTGGGGCCCAAGAATTTGCCTTTTGACAAGTTTCCAGGGGATGCTGCTGCTGCTGTCTTAGGGCTACACGTTGAGAAACACTGATGTACTGAATGTCAAGTTCAGAAGTCAGCAAACCTTGGTTCTAGTACTGAGTCCGCTCTCAATCAACCATGGGTCTGTGGACAAGTCCCTGGGTCTCAGTTTCCTCATCCATAAAAGAAGAGTAATGATTCCTGCTCTAGGTGACCTAGGGTTACTTTGAGAATAAAATCTGAGAATCCACAGGAAAATGCTTAGCACTTTTGCAAGGACTTGAAGCATACAATTACTGTAGTGAGAAGAGTTAAAGGAAAGCAACTTGGAGAAGTTTTAAGATGCAGACGTTCTGTCAAACACAGGCACACAGGTAGCACTACTACCATGCTAATAAGAAGGGCCAGCAAAGAAAAGGTGGAAAGATTTTAGGGAATTCCTCTCCTCTGAGACCTGAAAAAGTCAGATACCCTGCTTTATTCACAATATAGCCAGCCTGTGTTTTGTGTTAGAACAGTGTTTCTCAAACTTGCCTGTGATTCAGAATTCCCTGGGACACTTACAAATATACAAAAGCCAGGCCCTGTCCTACTCCAAGGAGCCTCGGCCTTCAGGTGATTCTTAACGCACTCCAGAGTTTGAGAACCACTGTATCTGGGCTAACACTCAAACCATTTCATGACAACTTATAAAGGAACTCTAGACAATTGTTCTCAACCTGTCTGCACATTGGCATCAACCCGAGGAGCCTTTAAATCCCACACGCACGGGCCACTGTCCAGTCAAGTTGAATCAGAATTTCTGGGGGTGGGATCTGAACATCAGTACCACCTTAAAAGCTCCTCAGTGATTCAGATCTGCAGCCAAGGCTGAGAACCACTGACTCAGAAAGAGTCCTCTGTCATTACATCAGCAAACATACTGTTTGTGTTTGTTTGCTTTGTCTCTTTCCCACACCATACGGTGAGAATATTGAGGGCAGCTCTGGTGCCCAGAAACCAGCCCAGTGCCTTCCACTGCTTTAGATGCTCCAAGTGTGTGGGTTAGAATTTTGAATGAATGAACCACTCTGTTTATATACAAATGAAGCGCCAAGAGAACTCATACCAAAAAGCCCCACATTTAAATATTTTACGCAAACACGGCCCTTTGTGGAGTTCAGGCCCTCACAGTGAGAGGGTATTTATTGAATAATTTGCAGAATCACCATCACAGGGTATCAGTTGAACAATTTCTAGAACTGGAGTCAACCCCAGCTATAATTTATTCTTCCAGGTGAGATCAGGCGTCAGGGAACTTTTGCCTTGCAGAGCTCTGAGAACGCTAAGGAAGGAAGCAAATGAACACCTACTGTGTGCCAGACATTTTCATGTGCTCTCACTTCACAACAAACTTGCATTCTCCCTGTTTTTTTCCGAGGGGAGAAAGAAATGGCAGCAGATTGCCCACAGTGAGAAGCATGAGGGAGCTTGTTTGATCCCAGAGCCCGAATTCCTTTCCATATTTATTTATTTATTTTTAAAAAAATTTTTTATTTATTTATTTATTTATTTATTTATTTTTGGCTATGTTGGGTCTTTGTTGCTTGCGCGGGCTTTCTCTAGTTGTGGCGAGCGGGGGCTACTCTTTGTTTGGTGCATGGGCTTCTCATTGTGGTGGTTCTCTTGCTGCAGAGCATGGGCTCTAGGTGCACGGGCTTCAGTAGTTGTGGCTCACAGGCTCAGTAGTTGTGGCTCATGGGCTCTAGAGCACAGGCTCAGTAGTTGTGGCACACGGGCTCAGTTGCTCTGCGGCATGTGGGATCTTCCCGGACCAGGGCTTGAACCCGTGTCCCCTGCATTGCAGACGGATTCTTAACCACTGCGCCACCAGGGAAGCCCCCCCATATTTATTTTGCTGCCACTCAGATTTTCTCCAGCCACCCCTGCCCCCTCCCTGCCTTGTCTGCCCCTGTGGCCTCCTCACTGGATACCTTGTCCCTCCCAGCCATGCAGGGCTCCACCCAGAGCTTCCTGACTTCTCTAACGAAGCTTCCTCTGGGAAATTCTTACTGACGCATGACTTGATTAATTGCCCGATTACCTTCACAACAGGTCAGGTACCCTCTTCCCTCCTGGTATCCTGTGCCAACTGGTATAGAGCTTATCCCTAGAGCTTTGTAAGTGTCCATTTACTTGGTCTGTGAAGACGGGAGGCTCGTTGAGGGCACCGTTTCTTGCTCATCTCTGTGTTCCCCTTAGCCTCGTGTACTTCCCGGTCCTTTGGAGGCACCCAGTACGTTTTTTTAAAGAACGAATGACAGCAGAAACTCATCTGTGAGCAAAGATCTCCAGAAACACTTCAGCATGTGTGCATGTGTTGTGCTTCAGAATATTTTAGAAACATTTTCCAGATTTAATTGAGGCTTCTGGGAAGCCTTGCTGTGTTCTTCCTTGCAAAAAATAGAAGGTTGTTACCAGGAAGTCTCAGTGTACCATATTTATCTGGTGAGTTTTGAAAATACTGAGTAATGGGACTAATGACTCAACATAGTAGTTTCCAAACTGTGAGGTAATCTTTGGACTTTGCAAGATTATTATATTAAGTGTACTCTTTAGTCTGTTGGTAAAAAATAAAAAGCCTGTATTTTCACATTAGAATTCAAAGAACATCTGCTGCGTATTGTAAATAACATATTTTGAAAACCAACTGATGCATACTCAGCCTGCCTCCGCCTGCTAACTATAGCTGGTCCTTAAGATGGGATTCAGTTCGCCATTGGTACGGCTCTTGCCATGACACCCCACCGTCTTCCATGAATCTTCAGAAGCCGTTTGCCCCCTGGACACACTCAGCAATGTGAGGTTTTCATTTTCCTGTTTTCTAGTGGGGTCAGAAAGGGACTGGATTCCCGGATGATTTAGAGCCGTGGAGACTCTTTTCAAGGAGTGAAGCTTAAAGAGGTTTTCTGCCGGGGCCCTTCCGTACCCCTAAGGATATGAAAGCTCAGAGAGCCACCACTTGCCTGGGGCAAGTGACCACTCGCGCTCCTGACAGGAGGGTGGATTGCTTTGCCAGTCTGCCTGCTGGGGGGAGGCGGAAGCAGCAGTGCTCAGGGGCTCCCCCGTCCGGGCCAGGCCTTTGCACTAGGCAGCACCATCAAGTCCTCCAGCCCGAGTCTCACCTCCTCGTGGGACTGAAAGACTCAGTCAGCTTTCTCCCTTGTTCCTTCTCAGTGTGTCTTGTTAGCGCTCTTTGCTAGCAAGTAAGCACCATATGTCTTCTTGGGGAACTTGTTTTCAGGAGATTCCCAGCACATGTGTGCTGGCTTGGAAGAGTGCAGGAGGGTGTTTGGTTAGCCAGCAGTCCTCACCAGAGTGTAGCTTTTGGGGGTTGCCCATCTGCCCCCAAACAAACGGGCTGGTTTGTTCTGAAGCATGCACACAGTATTTCCCTGGAACTTCGTGGGGTCACAGAGAATAACCTGGCTCCCAAGTGCGTTTTCAGAGCCGAAGAGAGAGCCTGCGCCCACTCTCTCCAGCGGCTCCTCGTTGTCTCGGGCAGGTTCTGTCCCACAAACGCCTCTTCGTTGATCTTGTTCTCCTCTCCTGGAGAGGATAGCACAGACTGATTATAAAAGAGGGACTCCGTGTGTTCTTCTTCTGCTTCCTTGCTCTTAACCAGTCACTGGCGCCAAAGCGTGCAACCGGTATGTTGTGCTTTTGAAATAATTTGGCTTCTGTAATGTGGAGTCCAGCATCCCTCTTCTAACCTTTAATACCTGTCTCCTTTGAAAGCCAGCTTGTTGAGCATCCAGTCTGTCTTTTTTCTTCTTCACTTTCCCCATTTTTCCATGTGCTCAGGCTGTCTCTTATCAAAAACCAGACAGAGGGTGAGCCGTTGACACCTCATGGCAAGCAGCAGCTTGAAGCATTTTCTTCATTCACCTTGACATCTTTTCGGCAAAGAAAAAGCAAGGGTTGGGAACCCGTTCTATTCATTTGGGCTTCCACAAGAGCTCCCTCTTCGAAAGCAGCTTGACAAATAGCCTTGTTGGTTGTTATTGCTTGATACCTATCTCCCTGGAGGTTTTACCAGTTGTTTTAAAAGGCTAGCTATTTTCCATTCCTTCGAGAATTCACCTTACCTAGGCCTCTTCATTGCTTTTATTCCCCCCTACAGAATCAGAGTAATATTAATAATTATCAGACCTTATTTTGAGTTTCCTATGTGCCAGCGGCTTTGCATGGTTTCATGTCATTCTTACAACCTTTTGAGGTAGTGCCCATTTTATAGATGGGGAGACTGATGCATTAGAGGTTATGTCCCTTGCTGGAGCTAAGACATGAACCCAAGCATTTGGACTTGAGTGCCCAGGCTATTCACAAATAAGCTGAACTGTCTGGGTCTGATATGCTATGAGTCACTCATTTGAATTTTGCTGACCATAGTCCTGTGTTTATCCTTGGAAGGACTAGATCTCAGCAAAAATGAGGTGAATGAAAGATAATCTATGTTCTGAAGTTCTAAGGGACAAGACAATCTCCCACCAATCTCTGTGGCCCATTAGATCAGTGATTCTCAGTGGCCCGTTAGATCAGTGATTCTCAGTAGTGTAGAGGATGTTACCCAGCGTGGTGGGCAAAGTGTGGTAAAGACCACAGGAGAGAGAGTGGGGACCTAGTTCGGATACAGCCCAGGGTGACAGAGGAGTTGTGGTAATCACTGGATAATCACAGTTCTAAGACCACACAGTGTTCACCTAGCTATAATAGCTACCACTGGTTGAACATTCAGGTTACATGTCAGACTGGACACTTTATGTTTTCATTTAATCATCATTCATAATCCTATAAGATGGGTATTATCTCGCATTATAAAGGAGAAGTGTAGGTTCAGGGAGGTTACCTTGGTCCAAATTTGCTCAGATCTTAAATGAAAAAAACTGAGATTTGATCCCAAAGCTGTCTATCTTCAAAGTCTGTGCTCCGTTCCTCCTTCCTTGCCAGCCTCTACCCATTTTGAGATTTAATCAGGGTCATTATCACCATGAGTAGGTCTTCCTACCGATAAAGGAAAGAAATAGACGGATCTTATGTTTGTGCACCAGAAAGTCTGTCTGAGCTGAGTATGCAAAAGTTTGTACCCCTGGTCCCATAGATGAGCGCATCAGGTTCAAGTGGTCACAGCAGTCAACTGCCATGTTTTTAATGTAGGTGGAATTGTAGTTGACAACTTTGCTTCATTGAGGATTGTTTCTAGAATTATAAGTGGTTGCCAGACTTTGTAGATGCACACAGATTACAGGATCAGGGAGCCATCAGAAGTCAGGGGAGCTGGGAATGTGTACCCAGCTCTGCTCTTTAATTGGCTATATGGACCTGGGAACCTCACTTAACTCTCTTCACCCTCAGCTTTTTAATCTGTACATCATATTAGATAATTCCAAGGTTTGTTTTAGCTCTAAATGATGATTGCTCTCCACTCTCAGGCCATTTACGTTACGCACAGAGGAAGAGCCCTGTTAACCAATGATGTATGTAGTTAGTTAATTGAGAAAGTCATTTAAAGGAGGAAGTCATAAAAAGGGAAGCATGTTATCAACATTTAATTTTTTAAAAACAGCTTTATTGTAGTGTAATTGATGTACAATAAACTACACATACTTACAGTATACAATTCAATAGGTTTTGACATATGTACCATCCATGATGTCCCCACTACAATCGAGATAGTGACCATATCTGTCACCCCAAAGTTTCCTCCTGCCCCTTCGTGCCCCCCTCACCACCACCACCAAAGCAGCCACTGATCTGCTTTCTGTCACTACAGATTACTTTACATGTTTATAGTATTATATAGTGTGTATTTTCTTTGTCTTTCATTCTGCATAATTATTTTGAGATTTATCCATGTTGTTGTGTGTATCAACCCATGAACAAAGTATTTTTCCATTTTTTTAGGTTGTCTTTAATTTTATTTAGGGATATTTTATATTTTTCAATGCACAGGTCTTTCAGATTTTTTGTAGAATTATCCCTAAATATTTCATTTTTTTGGAAACTATTGTAAAAGACAATTTTTAAAATTTCAATTCAATTCAGTCTCTGATTGTTGCTGTTATAATTGGTTAGTACAATTAATTTTTGTATAATGATTTTCAATTATGTATATTATATTTGATATTGTAATTATATATTCTGCAGTTATGCTAAATTCACTTACTAATTCTAGTAACTATTTTATAGATTCCATTTGGTTTTTGAACATAGATGGTAATTATGTCTGCAAACAAGGACAATTTACCTTTCTTTCCAATCTGGATTTTTCTACTTATTTTTCTTGGTGATTACACTGTTAGTGGTGAGAGTGGACATTCCTGTCTCATTTCTGATCTTAAGGTGAAAGCATTCAGTCTGTCACCGTAAGTATGCTTTAGCTTTAGGTTTTTCGTATTTTTTTTAGTTTGTTAATGTGGTGAATCACACTGACTGATTTTCAGCGTCATACCATTCCATGTACATGGCCAGAGTCTTTCATACGTTCATGGGTTTGCCTAGTAGAGTCCTGTACCATCTTTCTTGCATAATTCACATCCCTAATGCATCCTCTACAGTCTCAATTTCAGTTTAAGTGGAGGGAGATCTTAGACATTTGTAAAGTGTGGAATCCTTCTAGATTTAAGAGCGTTTTCTTTTGTCAATTTTTTTTACAGCTGCCTTGCCCATACCTAAATGAAGAACAGTTTGTCCTTAAGTCTTCTGCCTTTAGTGAGTGTTTCTAGAACATTCTTCTTGGGTTTTAGAGATATAACAATTCCTTTTCCATATTTCTATTTCATCAGTGTAGATAATAGTTAAATATTAACAGTATAATCAGAATACCCAGCAAAACTGGTGTAAAAGAGTTGGAACTGATTACAGCAGCGTGTTGGTGAGGATACAGCTCAGCTGATGAGAGCAGAAGTGTGTGGGCAAACTAGAGACTAGCCAATCGGATGCAAAGATGTAGTGTGTGTGGTATCACTCAGTAACCTGCATGGAGAGCATAACAGAAAGGATTGCTTACTCCAGGGAATAAGGGAAACGGAAGTTGATTGAGAGTTTCTAGAACTCTTTCATTGTATAAACAGTACTCCTAACCTTCAGCATCCAGTGGGCAAAATGAGCTCTTGGTCACAAGGCCTACTATGTAAGGAACACAAATAAGTCAACTCTGATTTATCTTCACAGGTTGAAAAGTAACCATGACCTAGGGGAGCTCCTTACATCAGATTTAACTACAATGATAGCAAATATCATGTAGTTGAAAGAACCCTGGATTTAGGGTCAGATGAGTCTGATTATCAGCAACTCTCTCTGTGTTGTTGAGCAACCTTGGGTAAATTAATGTTTCAGAAGGTCATCTTGAAAAATAAATGAGCATTTATTTTGTGTCAGGGTAGGTATCCCTTCTTTGTGGCTTAGATCTCCATTCCAAGATGTACAATGGTGCATTGTACCCAACCATGCGATCTTTCTGTCTGAAAGTGCCCCACCTCCAGCCCTTCACAGTGTTTGTTGGAAGTGAAGAAGGCGGAACATCCAAGGCAAGGGAAACAGCTTGAGCAGGTTAGGAGGCAAGGAAGTAAAAAGCTTGCATGGGAAGATGCGAGCAGTCAGGATTCGGCATGGGGGGGGGGTGGTGGTTCATGTTGAGGTGGAGTGGAGGCGAGATTGAAAGGCAGACCGGGGCATGAACATGCCAAGCCTTAAAGACTGAAGGAGATTGGTAGGCAGTGGAGAGCCTTTGAAACTTATTTTTTGAAGGGAGCACCATGGTGAGGGCTGTGCCAGAGATTCTCCAGCCTTGACTGCATCACGGTCACCTGGGAGCTTGTTAAAAATACATATACCTCGGGCCCCGCCCAGACCTGCCCAATCCTAATCTATAGGTTGGGGTCAAGGCATCTATATTTTTAACAAGCTCCCCAGGTGATTCTAACGCAGGCCAGAATTTAGAAACCACTGCTTTAGAAAGTTAATCTGGCAGCAGCGGGCAAGACGGATTGGAGCTGAGAGAGCCTGGAGGTTGGAGACGTGCTAGCAAGCAAGCGATCGCAGCAACAGTCCCGGCAGGAGGTAATGAGGTTGGGGGTGTGGGATGGGCAGGAAGAATCAGATAGGGGAGGTGTTTTCGAGAGGCAGTCGGCAAGGACTGGGTAGCCAATCTGAGGAGGAACGTGAGAGAGAAATGGGACTTAACAAGTAATGCCAAGGTTGAGAGAAGCGTTCTCCGCGGTGCGAGGGGAGCGGTAACAGAATCCCTGGGGACCTGATTCAGCTTACACACACCTGCTCCCCCTCCACCCTCCCCTTCCATGCCCCTCTCCTCTCCCACAGCCCCTGAGGCATAGGTGGGGAGGGGGCACGTCCGTAACTCGCACGGCGGCACAGGTGTCCGGTGGGGGTGGGAAGCTCCTCCAGGTGATCCCTCTGAGTCTCTGTGACCATGAGAGGAGGGGCGGTGAGGCCAGGAGGGAGGGGCAGGGGCTGAGCTCCACGTGGAAGGACAGGGCTAGAACTGACAGCACAGTGGGGTGTAGCCCTAGGAGCTGGGGCGCAGGAGCTCTGCTCGGGATGCAGATGTGACGGGCCACCCCGTGGAGGCCCCAGGAGAGACAGGTGAGACTGCAGAGAAAAGAGAGGAAAGGGATCCAGAGAGAAAGCTTCCGTTTAGTGGTCACGTGCAGGTGAAGGTCGAGGAAGAGCTGGTGGGAGGGGTGCGAGGACACTGCCCTCTCTCCTTGCATCCAGGAGAGGCAGAGCTCTGGGTCCTCCAGTCGTGCCACCAGGCGTGGTCACGTGCACGGAGCAGTTCTGTTCCCCAGGGCTGGTGGCACGTTCACGTAAAAGGATCAGTACTCCATAGAAACACACAATGAAAAATTTCCTTTCCACACACCAGTGTCTGAGCTGGTGTACCAGACAAAGAGACTGACAGGTTTTTTACTATGCTACCATTGCCCCCAGGTTTCTGATCAACTCATAACCCTTCTATACACATTTTTGGCCCAGCACAGCCAAATATGAGGTATTATAAATCATTGTAGTGCTTTGGGGTCCTTGCTCCCCCGCAAAGTTCCAGACATTCTGCCTGTATTTTGTGGTCTCACGCTGTGAAAATAGGATGTTGTGTTTTGGAGGCACCTCTAGGGTGCCTGGCAATTGGCACATCTTAACTAAAAGAAAATATATTGACTGAACGACAATAGAGAGGAAGAACGTTTGCATCAACCCAGGAAGTAGAGAATTACAGAGAAGATGCTATTTATGGGGCTGTGAAGCTGTGGTTCTTGACATGGCCGTCATAAAGACTGGCCGCTCCTGACATTGGCGGGCCTCAGCTGTGATCGGGGCTGCCTGGGGACATAGGGTCAGGTGTCTCAGGGCGCTCTGTGAGGCCGATGCTGCACCACATTTTACTGTGAAAAGGGCCGACACGTGTAAAACTTTATAGTTTATCTTTGAATAACCTTGGTACTTATCTCACTTTCTGAGTAAGGTAAGGAAACTGAGGCGTCAAGTAATGAAGAAATGATTCCCTGGTCACACACTTCATGGGTTATTGGGAAGGAGATTTAACCTAGTGTTTTGGTATGTAGAGTGCAGCATACTTTTCCAGAGGGGCTTTTTTATGGGACCCCTTTTAGGTGAAGGCTTTGAAATTAGAGAAAGCCTTGCATACGTAGAAGGAGCAATGTGTGAAGAGTCACTGGGCTTGGGCATAACTTTCATCCCACTTCCTAACTGTATGACCTTGGGCAATTTATTTGACCTTCAGTTTCTGTGCTTCAATTTCAGTTGTTAAAGGAAGGTAATCATATTTATCTCCTGAGAGTAGTTTTGGGAATTAAATATGATGGGACCATTACAGTGCCTGGTGCATAGTTGAGCCCCCATAATTGATAAGTATTATAATAATTACTGGGTTTTTCCACTATCATCAGTTAGAGAACTCATGCCCTTCCCTAGATGCACCTGAAGAGAGAGTACCTTTTTCATTGTTGGCATTCCTAGTTTGAATTTTAAATATTTTTTTCCGTAGAAGTGTTACAGCTGGACGGAGCTTGGGTATAGGTGAGATAATACTGTTAATGAATTCTGTCCTTTAAGGCATTTATATGCTGACTAGGACTTTTTGGGTGGGCCTGGGCGCCAGAATTTCCCAGGAAAGGTGCCCTTGTTTACAACTGAACTTTCATTGAGCCACCTGCTCGGAAGTTGCAGCATTGCTAGAACACTGCCTTGGGCAGGGTGTGTGATCACAAAATGCATAAGAGACAGCAGGATGTGAGGATTTCCACAGCACCAGGAAGAGCACTGCAGTTTCTTGCCAGCACCATCCCAGGCAAAGATGCAGCCAACCAGCCAAGTCAACACTTGGAATTATGTCAGGAGGCTTGGCCAGGGTCCCCCCACCCGTCCCACACCTTGGGTCCCACTGCTGCTCTCAGGGGTGGTAGCTAATGTGAATGCCATCCCCTGGCACTTCACGTTGAAACAAACTGGAAAACAGCAGGGTCTTTCTGTCATCAGATCATCGGCTGCCGGCCTGGCATCTGTGTGCCTGCCTGGCATCTGTGTGACTGTCTGGCATCTGTGTGACTGCCTACCGAGGCCAAAGATCTGCCTTCCAGTGAGCGTCCTCAGATGTAAATATACCCCAACACCCCGACTCTGGGGTTTCATGGCTCCCAGCCATTTTCCTCCTCTCACTCTCTCAACAAAAGAAATTGCTCAAGAAGGGGTGAAGGATCAGGCCTCTCTCTGGCTCCCTATGGGGTCTTATTTCCCGAAGAAACTGAGCAGAGCCACAAAAGAATAAGTAAGGAAGGCTTGGCAGCATGTTCTGATACGAAATTCATTACAGCTTTGTGTATGTGCTAGACGCTTTGGGTCCTCTTAAACTTGTGTAGATACTGCAGTCCTTTCTGTTCAACCTTTGTGTTTAGAGAGAGGTTTTGGAAGGAGATCAAAGATGTCACATTACCAGCCTGATTCTTAAAGAACTGGTTGGGGGAAAAGCTTGAAAATATCCACACCCAGGTTCAAAAACAAGAAGCAGGAATGGGTCCAGAAAGCTTGGTGACATGGATAGCAGTTGTAATATTTTTTAAGAGAACAAGAATTTGAATATCTTCTGAATATCCTCTCTCTCCTTAATCTCCACGTGCATTTTCTCTGTCTTTCTGAGGTCTTCCATATCCCCGCCTGTATTTTTTCTTGTTTTATAACACCTGCTAGACCTCAAGTGTATAATCCATCATTTGTCACTCCACCCTCACCCTTCTGTGGGCAGAGGGTATCGTAGGGGTGGTTGGATTCCGTCAGGATCAGAGCCTAAGTATAAGTCCTGGCTTCTGCACTCAATTGCTGTGTGACCCTCAGACAGACCACTTATGCTCTGAGTCTTAGTTTTCTCATATGTAAATTACAGACAATGAAACTTATCTCAAAGAATCGTCAGGAAGAGCAAATGCATTTCAGACATATTTTGCAAGTTTATCACGCGCCGGGGACATCAGTCACATCCTCGCCCAGCACAGCCAGCCCATAGCACAAGCTTATAACAGTTCACTTCTTTCTTCTCCAGCAATGGTCATTTTATAAGGAGTTTTCTTCAGGTGTGGTTTGTGGGCACATGTACTGCATTTTTAATGTACTTAGAGCAGTGTTTATCAACCTTTTTCCTTATAACCCTCTCCCCTCCAAAAAACCTTTTTAGACATTTTTTAAAATGACACCTCCACTGGGACTTCCCTGGCGGTCCAGTGGTTAAGACTCTGCACTTCCGCTGCAGGGGGCACGGGTTCGATCCCTGGTCGGGGGAACTAAGATCCTGCAAGCTGTGCAGCGCAGCCAAAAAAAAAGATCCCCCCCCCCCACCATGGAAGTAAATACTAAGGAATGATATTTGTAGGCTAGGATTGAACTTCAAAGGGCCAGAGTTTTTGTCGTACATGATTTTTTCACTCCCGAGAACTTTTTTTTTGCCCCCTTTGGGGGCTCTAGTGCCCCTGTTGGGATATGTAAAAAGATTTTTAAAATGCATGGGGGACTTTGTCTTCTTTCTTCTGTATCTTCCCTTCCCTCCTCACAGTAAACCATCAATAGAGCTTGTTAGTTTGTCATCCAGTTTCCTGCATCTCCTGACCTCTCCCTTACATGGCCTTTATTCCTGCCCATCTCTCTCTGGCCGCCAGGTGATGAAGGTGCTCACATCTTCCTAGGAAATACTCAGTTCGTTCTCTTTGTTTTGAAGGATCCTTAGTCTCTTCCACTCAAGGGGGAATTTTCAGGGGTAATTAGTATCAGTGAACTGAGAAGCATATCAGGTTGCCTTTTCAAATCAGGGTTTACTCTCAGCTTTTAAAGCATTTTTTAAAAAAATGTATGGTTCACGCACAGCGAGCAGGGATTATTTGAACACTTGGAGTGACTTGGCTATGCTACTCACTACCTTTTAATCTCAAGTGCCTCATTACAGGGGTCTGGCCGTATGCAGAGAAAATAGCAGGCCCTGTTAGCCTTCGGTGTGTTTTTTAACAGTTGTATGTTGCCTACTTGTCATTGTTATACACTTTAGGGTAATGTGCTCCATCATCTTTTCCATCTAAGACGATATATTATAACCCATAACCCAAACCCAGTGAACTGAGTTTCATGAACATTGTCTCTAACTGCTGCTTCTACCCAAATTCAGTAGGAATTGGAGGGCAGCAGCATAGTTTAAAACTGGAGCAGTAGTTCCTGCTGCAATTTAAAATCCATAGATTGGCCTTGGAACCAATAGAAACCCTCTCCCTTTATGCCAACAGCTTCCTGAAGAAGTCAAGAAATGAGTATAGGTCAGGGCAAATGCACATATCAGCTCCATCCTACCCACAGCAGGAAATTAGAAACCTCTTTGGTTAACACAAATGGATTATGATTTTTTTTTTTTTCTGCAAGAGAAAAAGGGAGAGAGGAAAGATGGTTGAGGTGGCATTGTATACCGTAAAACTATATTTTTGTGCTAAGACAGGCAATTGATGTTGCTCTATAAAATATAGTAAACACCTCCTCCCTGCCCTTCTGAATGTCACTCAGAATTCGGAATCATGAAATTTTATAGTATTACTGGTTAGAAGGGCTTCCCACTGGGAGCAGGTGCCATCTCTGTCTTCATAGACTCAGAGAAAGTCCTGACATGTTTCATGGCGTTCATACGTGGAAGTCTGTGAAATGGAAAGGAAAACAGCTTTTTCTGTCAACCTGTCACTGATATAAGCTTTTACATTCCATCAGAATGACTAAACTTTAAAGCTGTTTTTCTTCAGTGCTGAGTATCTCTCAGAACTCCCAAGTGTTATCAGATTGATAGAGTCCCAGCATATGATAGAAGACCAAAGCATTTTGTGGCATGATATTAAAAATTCATTCAGATACTCGATAAAGCGTGGTTGACAAAAGTGTGAAATGGAATAAGGCAGAGTGCATTTCTTCATGGTTTATTGCCCTTGATTTCTCTACACAAAATAAATAGACAGAATGGACTAAAATCTCTTCTTTATGAAGGTGGGATCCTGGCAGCTGAAGGCCTGCTCATAAAAATCCTCTCTGTGCCACATACCTTGGCAGTGTTCAAAGTTGGAAGCAATGGAAATTTATTGCTGTTGTGTGTATTCATATTTCAGACTGAGTGAATATGTAGAGGCTGCTTTTATGAGGTTGCTGAGACTCTGTTAAGAACAGAGAAAGAAAACACTTGGTTTTCTTTCCTGGAGCTTTTTTTGGGGGGGGGGAGGGGGCAGGTGGAAGGACTTGATGATTTTAGTGGTGTTAGTGGTGGTGGCACTGGCTTTGGTGGCAGTGGCGGTTCTTCCCCTGAAGGTATTTAAGAGAAAACACTCTTTTCATCTTTTCCCTTCCCCCTTCTCCGCCTGCCATCTTGTTTTAAAAGCAATATAAAAAAGCAAAGCCTTTAAAGCCGCTGCAAGCCTACTCCACGTTTTCATCTGTGTCCCTCCCTTTCCAGGCCTCCCTCTGCCTCCCTGACCCACCACCCCCTTCCTTTCTTCTGTCCCTCCCTCCTCGCAGAGGACACAGTTCGTGAGAGGCTTCCCCCTGCCTCCCTGCAGCGGTGGGACAGGATGCTTCATTGGCTTCAGATGTTAACTTCTGTGCTGAAAACCCGGTTGGAGCTGGTGTGACAAATGGATGTTACCTGCTGCTGGAAAACACAGGCCTGTCCCACCCCCTGCACACGGCACACACAAGCCCTTTTCTGCATCTTGCCGAGCCCAACCCAGGGAGCAGGGAACAGAGAGCTGCCCCGCGGCACCATCTGTTCCCGGCAGCATCTATGTTGGGCCCCGGTGGTTACATCTGTTGAGAAGAACAGTGTACTTGATGAGTTGTTGGAAAGAAGTGTTTGGTCTCCCCCATCATCTCCGTTAGTCATTACTGGGCTGCTGGGCTCACGTGGGTATATCTGTGTGTACCGCCTCTCAGGCCTCATCTGTATCAATTGGAAATCAGTCACTGGGAGTTAGCTGCAGTCAGCAGGGACCCAGGGCATTTTCCAGTGACATCAATTCTTCTGTTGCAGAAATTCAGGAAACAATTAAAATTCTGATGCGTTCCAGGGAGGATTTCAAATAAATCAGCCGATAGCTGATACCTTGTAACTCTTGGTAGCAAAGCAAAATTAACAACCCAGCCACATCTGTGTACTGTATGCTAAAATAAATAAATTAGCCGTGCGTCACCTCCAATAGAGGAAGCAGCTGGCTTGTTCTCAACCTTTCCATAAGTACCCAAAAGCTACTGATTTGTTAAGTTGTCATTCTCCTTATGGACATCAAGGACTCTCTGCATATGCCAAAAATTGAGCTGGCCAAATATCAGTAAGTTAAGGAAAATCCAGGCCCTGATTAAACTCAGTTACAGCTCCTAACTTATAGCTCCTAACAGCTTGCAGAGCAAAGCTGACATTGTGAGCCAAGCTCAGTGAGGAGGTCATATAAGATACAAGTGGATTTGGCAGCCAATTTAGATAGAATTTTGTCTGAACTTGAGGATTGTAGAGTATTAATCAGAAAGTCAGTATTTCTTCCTCTCCCCGTAAACTAAATGCAATGTGGAAGAACTTGTATTAACCATCTCTGTTAATCACAGTGCTACCCACCTAGGCTTTTCCAGGCTCCTTTTTGCAGCTATCTTTGCAGTGATTCTGTATCCTCCCACTTGCTGGCTTCTTTTTACCAACGGCATAACAAGGGACAATGGACCCTTGAAAAATGAAGATCTCAGAATCACCCCAAAATAAAAGCTATGCACTCTACTGAAATTCTAAATCCATATCGTGTATGTGCCTGCATGCCGATATGTTTATATATGTGATTGTTTATCAGCATTCAGTGTTATTTTTTTTTCCTACAAAGATGCATGAAATTTTAAAATATAAAGAATATAGTGGCTGGAAAACAAAACAGCACATAAAAATTGCCCACCTTTCAAATTCACAGCGTTGGGAAAGAAGGGGCAGGTATGGTGTTCATCAGAGTGGCAGCTAAGAAAATGATTCATGGGACGGTCTCAAGATGAAGATGAGAGTAAAACCATTAGGCAAAACCACAGTGAGGGCATTTAAGACGGGTGGAGAGTGAATGCCATCCCTAGACTCTCCCTGTAAGAGGACAAACTATGGGAAAGGTCACAATAAATAAGGAGTGGAGGAAGATAGGGAGACCTAATCAAGGCAGAGCGAACAGGAAAGTACCCACGTTGCTGCTGTCACCCATCTAGTGTTTACAGCGCCTGGTGCATTCTGGGCTCAGGGTGCAGTCGCTGATAATCATCACAGTGTTGCCGAGAGAGTACAGCTGTAAATGACTCGCCCCCACCTCCCCAGTCAGCAGGAAGCTGTTTGCGTTTAGTAATGAGTGGAAATATTCAGGTACTATTACACCCAGGGATCAGCGGGAGAAGCTAGTTAGGAGCCAGTGTCTGCTGGGGTAGGAAGCTCTTGCACACACCTTGCTGGGAGCTTCCTTTGCCCACCGTGCTGGTTACATCAGGCATGCTTGGAGCTCTGCAGCCTTCCTATTTAGACACGTGCCCTCAAAAATTTCACAGCAAGCGCAAGAATTAGCAATCCCTGCAACCTAAGGAGAATTATCTGCTGTCCCTAGATGATTCTCAAAAATATGCTGATAGCAATGCGAGGCATTATAAATCCTTCCAGGTTGGTTCTGACCATGTTGTAGAAGTAATTTCAGCTGGCAAGTCACATGAAAGAACAGATTTGAAAACAGTGGTGTGCACAGCCCTGAAGGTTTCAACTTGGCTAATGTTCTAACTACCTTATGGCACTAGTTTGGATTGTAGCAAAGGTACCAAAGAAAATGTCTGAAGTCTGGATTTACCGTGTGTGTGTGTGTGTGTGTGTGTGTGTGTGCATGTGCGTGTGCATGCAGTCGTGCATCTACGTGTATACTCTCACCTCTGAAAAACAGAAAGTATCTTAAGTATAACCATATATCACTCTGTTTGTACACCCTTGTTATAAGTCTAGAGGAAGACTGATCACTCGGTACACATAAGGATGTTGGTACACACATGTACAAGTCAGGAGTATCATGTGTACTTGATATGTGTACATGTCTATTATCACTTGGTGTACATTTATTTATGTGTGTACAGTAACTCATAGTAGGAAAATGACTTACACCTGGTCAGTCATATACGGGCCCAGACAAGAATGTAGGTTATCAGTTTGGAGGAAGATTTGTCACTTTGCGGACATTTACACATGCAAAAATTCCCAAGATTTATCATATGGTGTATGTGCTTGTGGGCATGTATGTACCTGTAAACGTGTGTTCCTACAAAGTCTTCTAGAGGCATGTAGGGTGCTGCTGCTTTGGGGAAGTGGCCATTGCTTGCATAGGAAGCCATGTTGTCTTGGTTAGAATTTAATGAGAGAGTAAAGCCTATTTTAGGACAAACACAACTGTTAAGTCAGAACAGCCTTAGCCTTTGATTCTGAGCTAATACTTATATTAAAACTTATATGAAAAGTTATATTAAAACTTCTAAAATAATGTGTTATTTTTCATATATTCTACTAATGAAAATACTGCCTGGTGTGTCCTAGTGTGTGGGGACAGGGGGTTAGGACCGTTGGTAGACCTTCCATTCAATACACCTTTCATAAATTATCCCTTTAACCATAAAGGACATTCAGGAGCTGCTCCAACTGGGAAATCAGACTCCAGTGCAAGGAACTTGGGGACCTTTTCCTGACTCATGCACGCTATTAGTGCTCAGGGTGGGAAAAGCTTGAATTGAATGCCTTTTAAGTTAGACCCACTTCAAGAAGTTAGAAGCAGTTTGAAGCGATTATTTTCCCCTTGGCTGGGATGTGGGTGAATGTTTTACCTCTTGCCCTTTATTTTTACAATTATGTCGTAGGGAACCATATAATTGGTTTTTGTGTATATTTTGATTATTTTTACCCATCATCTGGTGTATCATTTGAGATTACTTTTGGCTGAAAGTAACAGCGTCGTGGTTGATTTGTCTCTTATAAAAAGAGGCCTGGAGTTAGGCCGCAGCTCAAAGATGCCACAGGAACCTATGTGCAGCCATGGAGAATGCAGTCTTTGCATTTGTTGCCTCACAGTCATAAGATGACTGCTACAACTTCAGACTTCACATCCTGAATCTGGGAAGGACAAAAGGCTTTCTCTTACGACACCTCGCCTTTTTATTCAGGAAGGAACACCCTCTCCAGCGACTTCCAACTATATCATCATTGCCCAGAGTTATATCAAATGGTCCCCCTACATGCAAAGAAACTAAGGAAGTAATTATTTTTATTAAACATATTGCTGCCCTGAACAAAATGAGGTTCTGCAAAAGATTATTGATGGACAGTGTATACCCATGGCCTCTCAAAATTTGCAGTATCAGGCCAGCCTTCATCATTTCTAGTGTAGCATAGATATGCACAACTCACCATCAGACCTCGAGAAAATCCTAACAGAGCAAGTCTCAAGAAAGATAACTAAAATGATCCTCAGAAGGGATTACTACCAAATATGGATTTTTAGTCTGGAAACAAGCACCTAGAAAATGGCCGAAAGACAATGTCCATGCAAATAGTAAAAGAGCACAGCCTGGGTAAACATATTGCTTACCAAGTCCTGTAATAACTAGAATTGTGAAAACCTGCCTGGACATATTGAAAAACATGTCATACTAGTAAGAGAATTTTCAGTATAACATGTAGTCAACCTGTAAAACTCGTAATACCAGAAGTAATATAGCCAGTAAATATAACTGTAGATTCAGAAGTATTTTCATACTGTCAGTGGTTGACACCAGTGCTCAGTCAATTAAATAATTATTGGGAACCTATCATGTGCTCATTGTCCCTAGGGGAGTATAGAGTATATGAACAGATAGCTGCATACAGCATGACAAGCACTAAACTGAGGCATGAATAAGATGGTATTAGGGAACACAGAGGACAGCCAGCCAGCACTGCCAAGGGCTACCGATAAACAAGGTTATTCTCTTTCCTTTGATGTTCATATCCAAGAAGACAGTTTGGGCCTTCTACACACCGTCCCCCTGATAACCATACCAGCATGTCTGGAACAGACAAGGGTGGAAGTTCGTATGTGCTTATGTTCTTATTTTTAGCTTCCAGGTAATTCCAGTTAGGGACAGCAAAGAGTACCTGATTTAATAACATAAGAACAAGTTAACTCTAGGTTTCATATCCTTTCGTTAATAAGTACATCCTTTTCATGGGTCTTTGTGTGCAAGGAATCAAAGACGATTTATGCATCTATAGAACAACACTATTCTGAATTATGAAACCGTTTAACCTGACACAGGCTTTGGTAGACATGACTTTTAAAGATGGGACCATTCTAAAGTGAGCTGCTTATTTTCATACAGTTTTTTCATGCTGTTTTGTTAGTGGGAGTTTGAAATCATTCTGGCAGCTCACCAAATGTTTCCTTTGCGTCTTGATTACTGTGTGGGCACAGATTTTCTGTATAATTATTAAAATAATTTATGTCCAAGCCACACCCCTGCCCTCTCTAACACTGTTGCCAGTCCTGGGGAGTTAGGAGGAGAGCTCAAGAGAAGCTTGAGACTTCTGCAGGCTCCTCCACCTTCACTGGTTGACATGTCCAAGGAGTCCTGTTCCTAGCAGAGGTTCCAACATGAGTGAAGATCAAATCTTTGCTCATCCTCAAACAGCCTTGCATATTTAGGTGATTGTGAATGTTCCAGATGTCTGAAACTGACTATATGACCAATATAGAGTATAAATTATTCTGGGCAGGTAGCACCTGTGTCTTACTCATTTCTCCATCCTAAAACGGAGGAGGTATTTGGTAAATGACTGTTCAAGCAGAGATAAACAAGGTCTAGATTAGAGCCGGAGGTCACTCTGGGGCAAGCCAGCCTGTATAGAGATCTTGGTAAAAAAGTCTTGGGGAGCTTAGTGAAATAAGTCAGACAGAGAAAGACAAATACTCTATGATATCACCTAGATGTGGAATCTAAAAAAAAATTTTTTTTAACTAGTGAATATAACAAAAAAAAAAAAGACTCACAGATATAGACAGTGAATTAGTGGTTACCAGTGGGGAGAGGGAAGGAGAGAGGGGCAAGATAGGGGTAGAGGATTAAGAGGTACAAACTACTACATGTAAAATAAATAAGCTACAAGGATATATCGTACAGTACAGGGAATATAGCCAATATTTTACAATAACTATAAATGAAGTATATAACCTTTAAAAATTGTGAATCACTATGTTGTACACTTGAAACATGTAATATTGTAAATCACCTATACCTCAATAAAAAAAAAAGTCTTGGGGAGCCAACAACTATATGAAAACAAGTAAAGGGAGTCAGAAAAGACATCTAAAGTATATCAATGTTTCCTACTTTGCATTTTTACAAAGGACCTGGGTTTATTGGGTTTACTGCAGGAAACGTGATATACTTTGGAGGGTAATCATGAGAGAGGAGGCAAGAGCAAGTGTTGTGTTGGGTACAGAACTGCAGTGTTTTCTTCTCCATGCCTCTTCCTCATTTCTCTTTAAAGTCACCTATGTCCAATTTCTTTTTTTTAATTAATTAAATTTTCCTCAATTTTATAAAGGAATAATTGACAAGTATAATTGTATATATTTAAAGTATACAACTTGATGATTTGATAAACATATACATTGTGTAATGATTACCAAGATCAAGATTATTTACACATCCCTCACCTCACATAGTTAACTGTGTGTGTGTGTGTGTGTGTGTGTGTGTGTGTGTGTGTCTGTGTGGTAAGAATGCTTAAGATCTACCATCAACAACTTTCAAGCATACAATACCATATTATTAACTATAGTCGCCATGCTGTGCATTAGAATCTCAGAATTTATTCTTTTTAACAACTGAAAATCTGTACCCTTTGACCTACATCTCCTCATTTCTGCCTTCCCCTAATCCTGACAACCACCATTCTGTTCTCTGTTTCTAGGAAACTGGCTTTTTTTCTTACATATTTATATTGATATCTATTGACTATATTGACATATTTATGTTAATATTATTTATATGATATTACATATAAGTGATATATAATATTTGTTTTTCTCTGTCTGGCTTGTTTTACTTAGCATAATGTCCTCCAGGTTCATCCATGTTGTTGCAAGTAGCGGAATTTCCCTCTTTTTATGACTAAATAATATTGCATTGCATATATATCACATTTTCCATATCTATTCATTCATCCAAGGACATTTAGGTTGTTTTCATGTCTTGGCGATTGTGAATAGTGCTGCAGTGAACATGGGAGTGCAGGCATCTCTTCGAGATACTGATTTTATTTCCTTCAGGTATATACTCAGGAGTGGTATGGCTGGATCATATGTTAGTAAATAGAACTTTTCTGGTAATTTTTTGAGGAACCTCCATACCGTTTTCCATAATGGCTGTACCAGTTCACAGCCATTGAACCTTTTCTTTACATCCTCACCAACATTTTTTATCTCTTGTCTTTTTGATAATAGCCATCCTTACAGCTGTGAGGTGATATCCCATTTTGATTTTGATTTGCATTTCCCTGATGATTAATAATGTTGAACACCTTTTCATGTATCTGTTGGCCATTTGTATGTCTTCTTTTGAAGTATGCCCATTTAGGTCCTTTTCCCATTTTTCAATTAGATTATTTGCTTTTTTTGCTGTTGAGTTGTATGAGTCATTTATATATTTTGGATATTAACCCCTCATCAGGTATATGGTTTGCAAATATGTTCTCCCATTCTGTAGGTTGTGTTTTTAAATTTATTGTTTCTTTTATACAAAAGTGTTTTAAACTAAGTGTTTTAGTTTGATGTAGTCTCACTTGTTAATTTTAGCTTTTGTTGCTTGTACTTTTGGTCTTATCCAAGAAATCATTGCCAAGACCAATGTCAAGCTTTTTCTCTATGTTTTCACCTAAGAGTTTTATAGTTTCAGTTCTTATATTTAAGTCTTTAATACATTTCAAGTAAATGTTTATGAGTAGTGTAAGATAGAGGTCCATTTTCATTCTTTTGCATGTGGATATCCAGTTTTCCCAACACCATATATTGAAGTGTGTTCTTGGTGTCCTTGTCAAAATTAGTTGGCCACATATGAATGGGTTTATTATGGGCTTTCTTTTCTGATCCACTGGTAACTGTTTTCTACTGTTCTGATTACTATAGTTTTATAATATAGTTTGAAATCAGGAAGTGTGATGCCTCCAGCTTTGTTCTTCTTTCTTAAGATTGCTTTGACTATTTGGTATCTTTTGTAGTTCCATACAAATTTTGGGATTATTTTTTTCTATTTCAGTGAAAAATGCTATTGGAATTTTGATAGGGACTGCATTGAGTCTGTAGATCAGTTTGGGTAGTGTGGACCATTTCACAGTATTAATTCTTCCAATTCAAGACATGGAATGTCTTTCCATTTATTTGTGTCGTCTTCAATTTCTTTTATCAGTGTCTTATAGTTTTCAGTGTATGGAACTTTCACCTCCTTGGTTAAATTTATCCTTGAGTATTTTTTGTTTTTGATGTTATTGTAAATGAGATTGCTTTCTTATTTTCTCTTTCACGTAGTTTGTTGTTAGTGTATAGAAATGCAACTGATTTTTTATTGTTAATTTTTTGTCTTGCAACTTTACTGAATTCATTTATTAGTTCTAACAGTGTTATGGTGGAGTTTTTAGGGTTTTCTATATATAAGATTGTGTCATCTGCAAACAGAGATAATTTTACTTCTTCCTTTTCAATTTATATGCCTTTCATTTCTTTTACTTGCCTGATTGCTCTGGCCAGGACTTCCAGTACTATGAGGAATAGGAGTGGTAAGAGTGGGCATCCTCTTCTTGTTCGTGATCTTAGAGGAAAGTCTTTTAACTTTTCACCATTGAGTATGATGTTACCTGTGACTTTGTTGTATATGGGCTTTATTATTTTGAGATACATTCCTTCTCTAGAAGGAGAGTTTTTATCATGAAAGGGTGTTGAATTTTGTTAAATGCTTTTTCTACGTCTATTGAGATCGTATGACTTTTATCTTTCATTCTATTACCATGTCATATGTATTGATTTGCTTCTATTAAACCATCTTTGCATCTTCTATTAAACCATCAAATGCATCTTTGCATTAAACCATCTTTGCATCTTTGCATCCCAGGGATAAATCCCACTTGAGCAAGGTGTATGATTCTTTTAATGTGCTGTTGAATTTGGCTTGCTAGTATTTTGTTGGGGATTTTTGCATCTGTGTTCAACAAAGATATTAGTCTGTAATTTTCTTTTCTTTTCTTGTAGTGTCCTTGCCAGGCCTTGGTGTCAGGGTAATGCTTGCCTCATAAAACGAATTTGAGGTGTTCTCTCCTTTTCAGTTTTTTGGAAGAGTTTGAGAAGGATTGGTATTAATTTCAATTAATTCATTAATTTTAATTAATTTCAATGTTTGGTAGAATTCACCAATAAAGCCATATGGTTCCTGGGCTTTTATTTGTTAGGAGAGTTTTGATTACTGATTCAACTTCCTTGCTTTTTATTGGCCTGTTCAGATTTTCTATTACTTCATGATTCAGTCTTGGGAAGTTGTATGTTTCTAGGAATTTATCCATTTCTTCTCAGTTATCTAATTTGTTGGCATATACTTGTTCGTGGTCTACAATTTCTTTTTAAACATTTTTGTTCTTACACAATGCTTTTCAAGTGAAAAGAACATGGAGTCTTCTGTCATATTCTCCCAGATTTGAATTTGAAGGAGCTGAGTAACCTTTCTAAAATTTTTCCATGTTTGTTAATAAGAGTAATATTATTTAACCTGTAGGGTTAAAATAAAGATGAAATGAGGTAGCGTAGAGCAGTTAGCCCAGACGGCACCCACAGGCTCTCGGCACATGTTACCTTCCCTTTGCCCAATGCTCCCTAAGTTCAGTGGCCCATTGTGTAGAGCAGCAGGTCCAGAGGCTGTGAATTATTTGTGATGTTTTTCCAAGGACTGAATGGGGAGAGACATTTTAATCAAAGCACCAGCAAAGCTCATGCAGAGATGAACATATAATTAGTGACCTCTTCCTATGCGGGATAATCCACAGTGAGCCTGACGGAATTGGGATTTGCACATGAGCAGTCAGGGCGTGTATATCCAGTCAGTTCTGTGTCCCTGAAAAGTGGGAAGCAAGAGGCATTTGTAGCTTGGTCACAAACTGGTTGTCAGACACATTACGCTTGCATTCGTCGGACAGGCCTTCAGAATGAAATGTCAGGAGGGAGGTTTAGCGGTAGGGGAGACAATTATGAGAATCTCAGAGGTGAGAAATAAGAGAATTCTGCTCACTCCCCAGGAAAGAAAGAATATGGCACAGAAGGAGGGCAGGGAAATGTGTTTCCTGACACGTGCTGAAAAGGCCTGTCATTTACTGAGTTCCCTTTGCTCTCTCAGGCTAAGACTGAGTGAGAGGATGCTTTCAGGAGAAAAGAAGTATAGCTTAGCCCCAGTGGATACTCAGGAAAAACCCCAGGGCTCACGGCACTACTAGAGTTAGTCTGTAGTTTAGTTCACCAGCTTTCTGGCCTGATTTCTTTAGAGGCTGTAGCGGACGCTACCAAGTCTCCCAATGCAGCGGGTCCAAAGTGGTGGGCTTCTTCACTTTGGGAGCAAAGAGCTCACCATTTGGGACTGTGTTGTCCTTGTCATTGTTCTGTTATGGCTGCAAATTACCACAGAGTAAACGGTTTTTCTCCAGGGAACTCACTTATGCCCGTAGAGAAGCGTATGGACTCCCTAGAGAGAGGTCTGCTTCGCCTGACCCTCCGGTCCTCAGAGAGCACCAGCTCAGCCCCCCATGAGCTTTTTTTCTGGCCTTCTTACGTCTGTTCGTCCCATATCCTGATGATGCCTTTCTTACAAAGATGAAGCTAGGCAAGCAGCCTAGACTCTGGTCCTGGTTCTGCCAGCACTAGCTGTGGGGCCGTGCCAGGTCATGTGCCCTTTCTGAATTTTCAGTCATTTCCACTGTTAAATACAGTCAGGCTGCCTGCCCTGCTCGCCTGCAGCTTAATCTTGAGCATAGGATGATGTAACACATGTGCAAGTATATTGCGTAGTTCAAAGCAGTATTCAAATGTGTGATATTAGCAGACCTGTTGAGATCTGCCTTTTCCCATGAACGTGCAAAGTAGACCATCTCAAGTCATTGAAATAGGAAAAGCTACATACAGTATTTTAAATTAATTTTGCTTCCGCTGACAAAAAAAATGTTTTGGTTCAACCGTTTATGGTCTGGTCATCTACTATGTTTGTCCACCTAGTTGCTCCCCAAGGAGGCCTCCACTTGGTGGATTGTCTTAAGGTCACAGCAACTTCAAAGTCCCAGCCACCTTCTTCCTTTCTTCTGTTTAGGGTGGAGAAATGTCTGTATTATGCCTGTGTCAAAGTTACAGAGAAAGTGAGTCAACCCAGTAGCTTTGTGTGGGTAGATCAGACCACTCTGAAGGCTCTTGAAACTTCTGCATGCACGCACACACGCAGGCATGCACACACAGACACACGTACATAAACCAATGCATATACATAAAGCAGTCCACAGATCAGTGGTGCTGTCCTCATCCAACCCTGCCTGCTGAGTTCTTCCCTGCTATTTGCAGGCTCCTCTAAAGCCTGACTTTGAAATCCCCTTTCCCTCACACTCTACGTGTGTGTTAGAGAAGCCTTTTTTTTTGTTCAAGAGTAGTTCTACAGTTTCACTGAATCTGCACACCTTTTGCCCCGGGATGGTTTCTTCATAAGTAATTGCAGGATTTTAGTTTGTGCTGTCATGGAGGTGCCATCTTTGTTTGTTTGTTTGTTTACTCATATTTTCTTTCAGACAGTAATATATAATTTATGGTACAGGAGCAAATTTTTATTTTTTTTTATTTTATTTATTTTTTTTTTGAAGGAAATTACAGCATTTATTTCAGGGTACCCAACAAGGAGTCCAGGAGCTAGCGAGGAGCAAATTTTTAGAAAGGAATGTGTGAACTTAAAAAATTTGTCATTTTCCAGCCTGATTGCATATGATTTCACCTAATACCCAACACCTTCAGTAGTGTAACTACTACAACCCATCACACTTTGGAAGGAAATTTGTTTCATATTTTATATTGTTTGGTGTCTCTTTTGTTGTAACAAACTAGCCTCCAGGAAACAGGACGTCCCCAATTGTGAGCCATGTAAATAACATTTCTAATATGAGTGACTACACACTCACGCCCTTTTGCTGAACACGAACGAGTAACTTGCTCTAGGTGGGCTCTTTTGAAAGAGTCTTGCCCAAGCTAGCTGCTTTCCCCTTTCTGTTGGCTCATGGCAGCTGGCAGCAGAAGCAGACATGCTTGCTGGAAAAGTGGCTGTCCTTGGAATTCCTTGCTTCTTGGAACAGAGACCTTAATTCCCTAGCTCCCTAACTACAGGGAGAAATAGTGATCTTCATCCCCATGAATCCCATTCAGCATCCCTCAGAGGCCCACAAGAGAGGTTCTCTGTCCTACAACCTTGTCCCAGCTGCTAAGACAGCCCCGCCAACGCAGCGCCTGCTCCGGTCATGGTCTACTCTCAAGGGACGGTGCCTCCTGTCAGCAGGCCCCTTCTTGAGTCACTGGTGCTGGGAAGATGTGCCTGCAGCCTCCTGCGCCCTTGCCCCCCACCTCTGACACACACACACTTTGAGCCCGGGAGGTGCAGCAGCCCACTGGAACTCTAGTTAAAAGTACCAAGTTGCTGGAATGCCCAGGGAAGTGAGAATGAGCGGGCCTCACACAGGGAAGATTTGAAACAAGCCTTGTGGCTTTTTAATAGCGTGCCAAAGCGGTCTCAGTGGTGGGCCAGCAGGGCCCCCAGTCTATCTTCTGTGAAAGGAGAAGGCCCAGCAGGCGCTGCCTAATGCAGACAGCCCCTCCACTCTGCTGGAGGAGACAGACTCCGAGATGGCAATCAAGGCTGGATTTGCCAACACATTTCCAATGATTAAAATGTAATTAGCACAACTGAGTGCCTCCTCCCCAGCTAATTTTAATACATGCTGTGACAGGCAGGCAGCCGGCTGTGCCTTTAGCCCAGCAGCAGATGGAGGCAGAGGCAGCGGGAGAGGAAAACCATTTTGCAATGTGACTATTCGCATCACAAAACCATCAGGGCGCTCAGCTCTTAGAAGGCCCTTGATGGCAGCACATCAAATTGGCGCTGTCATAGCTGACCGTGGCAATGGCAGTCATCCTTCATACTGTCCCAGAAGCACAGCGAGGCAATTTCTAGGCGTAACCCTTTAAGATCTAGAAGGGGAGAGAGAGAGACGTGGAGAGCACACTTATCGTCTTGCAGTGACAGGCGTGAGCTTTGCAATGTGCGCTGTGAAACCCACGCTCTTGGCAGCTTGCAAACCGTTACTTACATGTTCCTTTTCCAAGACACAGTGGAGTATGGTTCAGAAGCTTTGGAAATAGCTGTTTCTCCAAAAGGGAGACAGGCGTGAGCTGCCTTCTGTGTACTTTCTCCGAGCTGGGAAGGATAAGCTTTGCAGCTTGGGGTGGTGGGCAGGTTGGAGGTTTCCTCTTCTATTCCTTTGATCCCATGGAAACCTTTGAGCCGGGGGCCTCTCCTCATGACCATCTGTTTCTCTCGTCTCTTGAAGGGCACATTAGGCAAGCTGCAGTGCCCGGGGGACCCTGAGGCCATGCATTTCCTCTCTCACCTACTAGCTCAAGCACCTGGCCTTCGCCACCACTGTTTAGCCTGCTCTTCTCCCTCCAAGACACCACCTGTAAAGGAAACGGTCTCCTTGGAGGCTGAAGATCATCTGGTCTTCCTGGGTGTGGATTGTACAGGAGAGGTGCGGGGGGTACTTGCGTTGATTGGGATCTGTCACCCAAACGTGGTGGCACACGACCTTCACAGCGGCACAGTCATCTCCCACCCCAGGACAAAAGCAGCCAGCCTAAATAATAGAGAGGTGATTTGATGATGGTGAAGACGACGATGACCACCATTTATTGGACATTTACTGTGGCCTAGCACTATGTTAAATGCCTAAAATACATTAATTTTTCTCCTTTAATACTCACATAAATCTAAGAGCTACACGTTATTTTTCCCATTTTATGGATGAGGAGACAAAGCCACAGCAAGTTTGAATAATTTACCCAATTACTTCTGTTAATGTCAGAATCTAAATCCAAACACACATGATGAGCTGGACAGTAAAAGTCCTCACCTAGACATGCTGGACCACAAAAGTGCAGGAAAA
Source organism: Balaenoptera ricei (assembly GCF_028023285.1). Classification (NCBI taxonomy): domain Eukaryota; kingdom Metazoa; phylum Chordata; class Mammalia; order Artiodactyla; family Balaenopteridae; genus Balaenoptera; species Balaenoptera ricei. The sequence goes on along the minus strand of NC_082653.1, from coordinate 76,603,374 downwards.
CCCTCTGAACAGAAACATCCTTTGCTCTGAAAAACAATGACATTATTCTTTGCCATCTAATGACCCCTGGAGACCAGCACCCATCAGGCTCTCAGGGACTCCATCACATGGGTGACATTTTGTATGTTTCTATGTGTGTATCTTTTTCTCCTTTAACTAAAAACATCACTAAAGAGATTTTTTTAATTACCAAGGTTTAAAAATGAAAATAATCCAAACTCTTTATCACTCAGACATAGACACTGTTAACACTTGGTGCATCTTTTTCCAGTCTTTTTTTCTTTCTGCGTGTGTTTAACAATTTCAAAGTAATATTGTGCATATAATGAAATGCATTTTGCTTCTTTTTTTAAAATAAATTTATTTATTTTATTTTATTATTTATTTTTGGCCACATTGGGTCTTCGTTGCTGCTCACGGGCTTTCTCTAGTTGCGGCGAGCGGGGGCTACTCTTCATTGTGGTGCAAAGGCTTCTCATTGCGGTGGCTTTCTTGTTGCGGAGCACGGGCTCTAGGCTCTCGGGCTTCAGTAGTGTGGCACATGGGCTCAGTAGTTGTGGCTCACGGGCTCTTGAGCACAGGCTCAGTACTTGTGGCGCACGGGCTTAGTTGCTCCGTGGCATGTGGGATCTTCCCAGACCAGGGCTCAAACCTGTGTCCTCTGCATTGGCAGGTGGATTCTTAACCACTGTGCCACCAGGGAAGCCCGCATTTTGCTTCTTTAATTGCAGTAGTAACAATAAAAGTAGTACTTTTTGTGGATTATGTTCTTACCTCTGCCTTAAGAGACAGATACTATTACCCTATTTTATTGATTAAAAGACAAAATTGAACCTGAGAGAGGGTATGTAATTCACCCAAGATCACTTCTAGGATTTTTCTTTTAACTTTTCTATGACCATGATCATTTTTTCCTTTTTAATAAAATTCCTTAGCAACATTATTTTTATGGGTGAACACTACACAGGTGCATCAATCTGTTCCTCAATTTGGGGACATTTAGGTTCATGAAGTCTGTGTACTCGATTCATCCAGAGATTTAGAAAAACCCGGGTTCAAATGCTTGGGGCCTCTTTTCACAACTCTATGACTCTTGGCGAGTTACTTAATGTCTGCAGTCCTATCTCTCTCACTGTGAATTGGAATACTAAAACCCACACAGTGGGGGTGGGGAGAGGTTCAGGAGGTGGTGTAAGGTTAAAAAAGGGAATATATGTAAGTGTGTCATAGCATATTTCCTGTCCCTTCCTCTGTGCTGACAATAGCCATGTAAATAACATATTATCGGGTTGTTTCCTAACTGCATGATGAAATTTGCAAACAAATGCATATATACGTTTTTGTTCCATTTCGGATAGATAGAAAGAGAAAAGTTGGGCTAAATAATATGAAAAACATTAAGGCTCTTTATGCACACTGCAGAATTATTTTGCAGATAGAAAACTGACATTCCTCCCCAAGTGGATGAGTGTCTGCATTACTACAACCTTGCCAACACTGTGTATCAGCGTTTACAGTTTTCTTCTAGTTTGGTAGATGAAAAAGAAATATATCTCTTTTTACTCTGCATTTCTTTGATTACCAGTGAAGTTGAACATTTTTTCCCCGTATGTTTATTAGCCATTTATAGTTCCTCTCCCATGAATTGACCGCTCTGCTTTTGAAAGGAAGGATGAGTCTCCAAGGGCTAGCTAGAGAAAAGATGCTCCAGTGATCATTACCACAGAGCCCTGGGGCCAGGAGTTGCAGGAAGAGAATTAAGAGCCTCCTGGGAGTGCCAGGCGACTATCAAGCAGGCTTCTTCCTAAACCATAGCACAGCTTTCGACACAGCCAGCCTGCAATCAGTATTTGTTCTCCACCATTTCATTTGTTCTGTTAAGAAATATTTTGGATTTTTGAGAGGGGCTCTTCACATTCCACTCAAGCCAGTGCTTATAATTCTTTCCGGGGAGACGACCAGCATGCCTGTTCGGTTCAGATTTTTGCTCTGAGAGTCCCATCAGTTCACAGTGCGTCGCTGTAGATCTTGCCTGAGTCTTTTACGATCCCTGCCATCCAGCCAGGGGCTGTGACTGCTCTGTAACCTTCCTAGATTTAAACCATCGCTTGCATTCTCCTCGTAGGTTACAGAGCCGCAGAGCCCATCCATACTGTTGTCTTAATATCATTCTCTCCTCCTTGGATTTAGAGGGTAAAATAAACCCTCTGCCACAGAAGTGCTTATTGATCACTGAAGTACATAATAAAGTCTAAGAATAAACTAAGACCAAGTAATCGGGCCTGTTCCTGGGAGATGACAGTAAAACCCTGGCCAAGGCAGTCTCTGAGGGCTGCCTTCCACGTTGGAGCTAGGAGGCCCCCCTTTTAACTAGGCGTCCAAATGGTAAGCAGTGAATGATAGAAACCAGACAAAAAGAGTACATACTTAAAGCAATTATACTCCAATAAAGATGTTTTTTTTTAAAAAAAGAGTACATACTGTATGATTCCATTTATATAAAACTCTAGAAAATACACAAACTAATCTATAGTGACAGAAAGCGGATCAATGGTTGCAAGGAGAGGCATAGGTGGTCCAGGGAGGGAGAGGATGGAGGGATTCACAAAGGAGCACAAGGAAACTTTTGAGCGCAGTGGATGTGTTCACTCTCCTAATTGTGGTGATGGTTTCACAGGTGTATACATGTGTGTATCAAATAGTGCATTTTAAATATGGACAGTTTATTCATGTCAATTATATCTCAATAATGCCACGAAAAAAATAGTAAGCAGTGCAAAGAGACAATCCTTGGCTCACCTTGTGTTGGAAATTTTCTTTTCCATAAGAAGCTATATATATATTTTTTTAATTATTATTATTATTATTTTATTTATTTATTTATTTACTTATGGCTGTGTTGGGTCTTCGTTTCTGTGTGAGGGCTTTCTCCAGTTGCAGCGAGCAGGGGCCACTCTTCATCGCGGTGCGCGGGCATCTCACTATAGCGGCCTCTCTTGTTGCGGAGCACAGGCTCCAGACGCGCAGGCTCAGTAGTTGTGGCTCACGGGCCTAGTTGCTCCGTGGCATGTGGGATCTTCCCAGACCAGGGCTCGAACCCGTGTCCCCTGCATTGGCAGGCAGATTCTCAACCACTGCGCCACCAGGGAAGCCCAAGAAGCTATATTTTAAGGAACATTTAGGAGGACTTGTAAGACTAAATTTTACCTTCACGTTTGAATAAACGGGGGTTTCAGAAGACTGAAGGGTACCAAACATAAAATAAAAAGGCATTCCAAAGGCAAGATAACCCTCTTTCTTCATCCCTTTTCCTTTCTTACATCCAAACCTTAAAGGTGACTTTCTATATAATTATTTGCTAAAACAAAAGAAGCTGAGCCCTTTAGAAAATAGCATTAGTTCCCTTCTCCCCCCACTCCTTCTGCCATTATATTTCCCCCACCCAGAGGAGAGGTCCTACAATGAAGAAATAAAGACTACTCCAAAATGTTGGCAGTGTAAAAGGGGACAGGCATTTTCAACACAAAGAGATGTTTGTTTTCCTTGCATTTTAACTCTTAATTTTTGACACAGTGGGGAACTCCAGCATGGCTGCCATTTAAAATGTAACAATGCTTGGTGTTCTGATTGCTTCTGTCACAGGGGTGTTGTGACTGAAGGCCAGGAGACAAAGCAAATGAGTCCAAAGACAGTGCCTGCTGCTGAGGTGCTGGTCCATTTCTCTGCATCTGAATGTTTCTTTTCTCTGGCCCAACGAGGAGTCACTCAGGGAGACTGAAGCTGGAATTTGTACAACCTCTTTTCAGTCCCCTTGATTTTAATCAGAAATACACAATTATTCTTTTCCTCCAAATAGAGAAACTCAATCCCCATTTTAAATTCAATTATTGTAATTGCAGCATTCAGAAAAATAGCACATTCATTTTCTAATAAGAGATTGTGGATACCAAATTACTGCATATAGTATGTCAAAACAGGAAACTTGAGACTGGCAGGCCAGTGGGTGTTTTTATCTTGGCAATTTGTATTTTCTTGCAGACAATTTATAGTAACCCTACCCTTCCTTGTTTATGACATAGAAGACAGGGTTTTCAAGCCACCCTAAAATAAAGACTGTTGTTAGGTACAATTCAACTTAAAATCCCAGTTATGAAAATAATGAATTCTAAGAGGGGCAAAAGTGAAGTACCTAATAGAAGAAGAAAAGGAATCAGGGTTTGGGTCCTATGGGATGGCAGTCCAACATGTCTTCAGATCTCCTTGAACTACTTTCTAATGTTTGTAAATCAGTTTGCCCCAAACCATATTTCTATTCCTTTCACCATCTTGCATTTTAAAAATAAGACAGAAAATCTGATTGGTGGGAAGTCGATCACGTGGCCATTATGTTTCAGCAGCATGAGAGCACCCTGTCCCCTTTTCCTGTTTAATTCCAGCTGCTTTCGTTGGCTTGAAGTGAGTCAGATGTAAGAAGAAATACTTTAGGATTTTGAGTTTCCCGATTTCCTTAAAAGAATAACCTTAAAATCGGATTTTTACATGTGTACAGTGTTATTTTTTTAGGATTTACTTTTACCTCAAAATTATGTTCATGTTTTTCTCGTAGACACACTCAGACACCCACCATCTTCAAACACCTTAACATCCATTCCATCAACTACTGTTTATTTATTGCTCTCCTTCATTAGACACTTCTTGTGACACTTTCCCTGAGATGTTTGGCTCCTGTAGTTTATGAATTCATTCTTTCACACACATTTATTGAGCACCTACTAGGTGCCAGGTTTAGGAAGAGCAAGATGCAGGCAAACTCTGAGATATGTTTGGGGAAACTGACATAGTGTTGGAGGTACTGGAAACCAGCAGCTAAAATAATGGTCAGAGAAGTCCATACATATGGAAGGGAGAACAGACATGTCCACGTGTCCCAGAGGGGTAAACCTCCTCTGCTGAACTGCTGAGTGCCTACTAAGTGACAAGCACTTTAGTTATATTCTCTCAACTAATCCCCATTTTTGTAGTTACCAGAGTTAATGCTTTCGGAAGTTTGATCTCTTCCCAGGGTTACTCTGTTGTCTAATTTTGTTAGCTCCATCCTTAAATAGGCCTTGCATATAAATAAATCTGTGCAAAGGACTATCCAAGTAGCTCCTAATTCTGATTGGTCAGGATCTCTGGACAAATTCCAAAATGGCTGGCTTCCTAGTTGCACCAATAGTGACTCTTGATGTTTTTGATATTTATTGTGTGTATCTGTCCATTTATTTACTTTTCCAGTTTGAATTTCAGTGAACATCTTAATAATGTCAAAGCCCATAAGACATAGTTTGCACTATGCATAACCTACAAGTTTAGATTCAAAATCTTAGACCTATGCATTTTACTTTAGCCCCTATACACAGAGTTACTGACTACTATTTGACTGAAGAATAAGTCCAAACTGTATTAACCTCCAAAACTGTGCATCAAGAACTGAAAGGAATGCTTAGAAAATTGAATTCTAAAGGGTCTTTCCTTGTTGGTATTTTATCCATGAAATAAAACCATTCATTACCAGGAAGATTCCAGTTGTTCTCTTCTTTGAGAGGGAATGATAGTTTCTGCTTTTGTTTGTTTGGGTTATTGTTTCCATTTTTGTGTAGCATAGTATCAGGTCTTCAAACACCTCCCAAGCAGAAATCCTTACAGAATATGATTTCCCCTCTGGCAATAAAATGATGGAAAAATCCAACCCAACATTTAAATGACTATTAAGTTACCTCATTTCTGTGTGTGATATAACATATCTTTCAGGAAGGAGTTGGAAAGAACTATTAGAATTTCTCTCTGGCTGCTTTCACATGCTTGAACTTATTTAATTCTCAAAAAAATCTTGTGGAGTATACATCATCCACTTTTACAGGTTAAAAAAAAGGTAGGCTCCAAGATGTTAAGTACCTTTCCCAAGACTGCATGGCCGCTAAATTGAGGGGTCAGAATCTGAACCAAGGTCAGCGTCAGATTTAATAAGAACGTGCTATGTGCGGGTTCTGTGCTAGGTCCTGCCCTTAAGGGAGAGCCGTCTCGGGGAGAGTGGAAACGTGGCTGATGGGCTGCGTTCACTGTTGCTTACGTCATCGAAACCTCTTTAGTTTCAGCTTGCCTCTACTTACCCTCTGCCAAGCCATCAGTCAGGAAGATACTTGCTGGGAACATGAACTTTGGAGGACAGAACTGGGTTCCAGTACTGCCTCTGCCCTTGGAAGCCTTCACTTCTCATCTTGAAAATGGAGGGGTCGTCATACTTCCCTTCCAGGGCTGTTGTTGGGACATCCTTTTTTAATGACTGATAGCTGTTGGTTGGCATTTTTAGGGGAAAATGCTTTGAGATAGTTCCTAGTGAGAATCCCTCCCCAGAAAGAGCTGTGCTGCAGAGATGGGTGTGAAATGTACTTCAGGATCCAGGCTTTTCCGAAATCGGCAGCTCAGAGCTGCTCTGCTGTTGTGGCTCCTCCTCTTTTTCCCTTTTTTTAAATTTTTTTGCCAGAGGTGGACATTGTCCCTTTGACAGGGAATTGAATCGTGTAGGCACCACTTAGCATGGAAAGTAGGAGCTACATTCAGTGCCTCACAACCTTAGGGGCTTGAAGGAAGAATGGTTTGCAGCAGCTTCATTACCTAGGGAAAAAGAACTCGGAGTTACAAGCACCTTAAGAAAGATGCTTTTACTTTGCGTGTTGGAGAAAATAGAACAATTACCTACTGAAGGCGCAGTGGATGAAAAAACACCTCTGTTCTTACCACCTTGATCATCTAATCTGTTCAGATTTATTCTGCCTTCCTGAAGGTGATTCAAGCCAGGCTGTCCTTGCAGAGTGGCTGCACCAGTCCTCCCCCTGGCTGGGGCACATGGTGATCGCCTGAGGCTCCCGAAAGACAGACATTTCCTACTGCTGAGAGGAGCTTCCTCTGAGGGCTGGAGCTCCACAGGAAGTATCTGATATGTGGAATGCGTTGAAGGAGGCAGGGAGGGAGTCCATAAATCATCAAATCGTTGTTGAGCATCTTTTAGGATCCTTAAAACTGCACTAAGCCCTGTGATGATTCCTAGGGCACCAGACTACTCTCTGAGGAACTCACCATCTGCCAGGGAGCAAGACATATATGCGAAATCAGTGGAGAATTATATTCTATCTAAACTAGAGCCAGTTAGATTTCCAGCACCTGACACACATACTCTTTTTTTTAAAAAATAAATTTATTTATTTATTCATTCATTTATTTTTGGCTGCATTGGGTCTTCGCTGCTGCGCACAGGCTTTCTCTAGTTGCGGCGAGTGGGGCTACCCTTCATTTTGGTGCGTGGGCCTTCTCATTGCGGTGGCTTCTCTTGCTGTGGAGCACAGGCTCTAGGCGTGTGGGCTTCAGTAGTTGTGGCAGGCGGGCTCAGTAGTTGTGGCTCACAAGCTGTAAAACTCAGTCTCAGTAGTTGTGGCGCATGGGCTTAGTTGCTCTGCGGCATGTGGGATCTTCCTGGACCAGGGCTCAAACCCCTGTCCCTTGCATTGGCAAGCAGATTCTTAACCACTACGCCACCAGGGAAGTCCCAACACACATACTCTTAAAAAAAATTTTTTTAAATTAAAACCTCACTCTTTGGTGAATAATGAATGAACCAATGATCTCTAACACCTCTTGAGTTCTTCCTGTGTGTCAGGCACTGTTCTAATCCCTTTTATGTGTACTACCTATATATTTATTATATATTATTACTATATGTTTATTAATGCAGTGAATGCTCTCAACAACCTCATGAGGTTGATGCTATCAATAGCCCCATTTGATAGCTAATGAAACTGAGGCACAGAAAGGCAGGTTGTTTGTCCGAGGTCCTACAGACAAATCACAGGTGGTAGAGGCAGGATTTGAACCCAGGCCAACTGGCTCCACAGTCACAGATGAAGGAGAGTAAGATGGTCTTTTCAAGAGCTTGTTGGCATTTTGGTTCAGACGAGGAGCAACCAGGCTTTGTTATTGGCTCATCTGGCTCTGGCTTCCCTAAGACTTCAAGCACCCTACCCCTTTCTAGAACTCAGACCAGTGCCGGCCAACCCTGTGTGGTCCCACCCCACCGCTCCCCTGGCCCCGCCAGGCCTCTCGTTTGTCGTTTCTCTTACCGAGCACATTTCTAAATGAGGAAGGTTGCTCTGCTTTAAGGACATACAAATGGCTTGCCCTCACCTGTCAAGCATGATCCTTGTATTTTACCAGGCCCATTATGAACGCAATCTTTCTGTCGAAAATTTGCATACCTCCTTTCTTGAAAAGTAATGACAGCAATTTCTTTCCCTCTGCTCACTTTCTGAGTGTCTCATTTAACGGCACCTGTGAAACCGACAGGCGCAGAGATGAGAAGTGAAAGAGAGCAGTTGATTAAATCATCATCAAGTCGGGCCTCAGAAAGTCAATTCTGCTTGCCGTCTGCAATGATATCCTTTTATCTTAAAGTAATGAGCTATGGCACTTTTGCATCGGGTAATGCGATAAGTTCTATTAGCATGTTCCATTTGCCTCACAAGCAAGGGCAAGTCATTTTAGCTAGCTCATATCACTGCAATCAAAGCAATTGGCTTCCCAGGCAGAGAAGAAAGGGAAAAGGCTCAGGATGATTTCTATGGATCACAACACAGCGGAAAAAATAGACTCTTGTATTATTTTAACCCATAACATACTTTTCCTTTTTCCTCATCAGCAAATTTGGGTTTTATTAGCTCACACAGGACTCTGAAGAGAACCAAGCTTTAGTTGAAGCAAACCTAGGGGGCTCAGGCCCCACCCAAAGGAACAAGCAGCTATGATCTAGAAAGGGAAAATTGCAGCATTACAGGGGGTCACAAATAGAATCCTGCCAAAGCAGATAACAGAGAAGGTCTCCCTGGTAATAACACTGTGGTCTCATAATAAACTCTTCCTTCACACCATCTTCAAAGTCATTTGTAATAGGTCCCCAGGCAGGTACGGATTAATGCTATTGATGACTTAGAATCAGTAAATCAATGACAGAGAGGCAAAGGATCTGTTGCTTAAGCTTAAAAGAGATGGTTTACAAATCACTGGGCCCTAGACTGTCTGCTTTACCTTTGGATAAGAAACTCATTTTTCTCATTTTGGCAATCACTGAGGCTTGTGAGCTCTGGGTTTTAAGTACATTTCATCTTCGGGGTTTATGTATGTTTATACCTGGCAAAATGTGACTTCCTTTCTTCTAAGGAAAAAAAAAGTGCTGAACACTTCAGAAGTTTGCGAAATATCCATTTCTTCCCCTATTTCCAAAAACCCCGCAGTATTTTAATGAGCTAAGTGGAAATTTACAGCATATAAATTGTTTTTTTCTATACCTGGATTTCCAGGTGACAAAAAAGAAAAAATATTGAAAATTAATTTGTGAGCTGGAGCACTTCAGGTTGGACGACCTGATTTCTGGCAGTGTATTTGCACTTCTAATCAGTGATCAGAATGAACCCGGCGAACAGTAGTCACTTTAAAATTATTTACTGAAAGAAAATGTGTGATCATTTGAGAGACCCCGGAGGGAAAATAAGTTTTCTCTTAGCCCCCTCAGATCACATTGGTTGTTTGAACTCTGGCCAGTTCAAGCTGAGAACTTGAAAAGATGCAAGGTTCTGAGAAATCCCCATATAGGAATGATAAGGTTACCAGCACAGAATTCCAGAAGCTTCTGGAAGTTTGTTCTCCATTTTACCTCCTGAACAGCTGAAGATTGACCTTAATAATATATAGACCTTATATTATTTTCAAATGTGCTCATTTTGTAACTGTCAGAAGTTTTATTAGTAGCTTTTAAACTATTGTTGGGCACACACATCTTTTGATTAGGTTTTCTTTTCTTTTTTTTTTTTTTAAAGATTTTTTTGATGTGGACCATTTTTAAAGTCTTTATTGAATTTGTTACAATACTGCTTCTGTTTTATGTTTTGTATTTTTGGCCATGAGGCATGTGGGATCTTAGCTCCCCGACCAGGGATCGAACCCGCACCCCCTGCATTGGAAGGCGAAGTCTTAACCACTGGACCGCTAGGGAAGTCTCCTACTTTCATTTTTTTTTGAGCTATTTTATTTGATCAGACGTAGTTATTGTGGAAGTACAGGGGAAGAGGAACCAATGATATCGTTTTACAGTGAGAAACCCCAAACCATTTTCAGAGTTAAAATATTCTTTTTATTTCTAGGACCCCAATAGCTTTAAATTTCACTTACAGTCCAAAGCCAGTATGAGAACAACGTAAACAATGTGAGGGACTTCTCTGGTGGCGCAGTGGTTAAGAATCCGCCTGCCAATGCAGGGGACACAGGTTCAAGCCCTGGTCTGGGAAGATCCCACGTGCCGAGGAGCAACTAAGCCTGTGCGCCACAACTACTGAGCCTGCGCTCTAGAGCCCGCGAGTCACAACTACTGAAGCCCGCTCGCCTAGAGCCCGTGCTCTGCGACAAGAGAAGCCCACACACCACAACGAAGAGTAGCCCCCTCTCACTGCAACTAGAGAAAGCCCTTGTGCAGCAATGAAGACCCAATGCAGCCAAAAATAAATAAATTAATTAAAAGAAAACAATGTGAAAGGAGGGCTATGTGGAGTGATAAAAGACAGACAGCATCAGAGTTGCCATATGTGGTACAAAATACTGCCCAGTTTTTGCATGTACAAGGAACTGGGCAGATGGGAAGATGGTGGTGTATGTGTTTTTAGTCACCATGCTGCTACCTCACTTCTTTAAATAAGAAAGTAAGTGTCATGTTTTTTGCAGGTGGCTTCTTCTGAAATTGCTTTTAGGTGAGGGATGTCTTTACCATCTTAGGTAAACCGCCTGCCCCAAAGGGGGAATCGATTCGTTTTGTCACTGGCAAAGTGAAATTGTACTTGATGTTAGGTGCTATAGTTTACAAGTTGGGGTTCTCTCTCATTTTCCTCTCATTTCCTTTAGGCAGAAAGAAGAATAAAATAACTTTGTTCAGCCATGGTGTTCAGCCCTGACATCTTTGGTGGCAATGATAAATGGATCTGAGATACAAAATAACTGTTCCAGCAAGGTCCATTGAGCAGAATAGAGAGCAGTGCCCTCCTCAATGTCATGTGTGTGATATATTCAGTGATTGCCACTTTCTGCTTAAGAATGCATTCCATCACCAGGTCCCTGGAATTCCATCTCGTTCCATCATTCTGAGTGAGGCAGAGAGGTGTCGCAGACCTTGGCTTATTTCTATATGTATCAGAGTCTTAAAACACAGATGTTGAGATTCCCAAATGGAAATGAGAAATGTTTGCTTTTGAAGAAGTACAATAAAATCATAATTATGTCTTGTCTGGGCCTTTTAATGGAAGATACTTTCTTCTGGGCCCCAACTCCCTTGGTTCTGCAAATAATTTTAAGTCTGCCCAGTGTGTTCAAACATACACCCCATTGTATTAAGCAGTTAGTCAGTGTTTCCTGTGCCTTCTTTCTTTGGAATTACTTGTCTTTTAAATCATAGTTTGCTTATGCTGCATGAAATCAGGAATTCTAAAGATGAGTGAGAGGGATCTATCAATATGATTGAGCATTCGCTGTATCTCAAGGCCTGGAGAAAGGTGAACAAGGCACTGCCCTTTACCTACACAGAGCACACGCTGTAGCAGGGAAGACTGTTGTGGCCAACAGTGAAAATATAGTTTTGTAAGGGATGGAGACAGAAGCAGTTAATTCTAAGAAGAGTACTGGAATTCTAAGAATTCTTTTTTTTTTTTTGGCTGCATTGGGTCTTTGTTGCTACGTGCAGGCTTTCTCTGGTTGGGGCGAGCAGGGGCTACTCTTCGTTGCAATGCGCGGGCCTCTCATTGCGGTGGCCTCTCTCGTTGCGGAGCACGGTCTCTAGGCACGCAGGCTTCAGTAGTTGTGGCTCACGGGCTCTAGAGCATAGGCTCAGTAATGGTGGCACACGGGCTTAGTTGCTCCTCGGCATGTGGGATCTTCCTGCACCAGGGTTCGAACCCATGTCCCCTGCATTGACAGGTGGATTCCCAACCACTGCGCCACCAGGGAAGCCCTCTAAGAATTCTTAAATTCTAGGAAGAGTATTGGAAGATCAGAGGAAACTCTGTTTTTAAAGGTAAATTACAAGTTTTTAGGTAGAAACTTGGAAGAATAGAATTCCAGGCAGAGGACATTGTTAAGTGCAAAGATGGAAGGGCCAGAGGGTGTGACCGAGTGTGCTGGGGTGTGACTGGAGCAAGGGATGTGTTAGGGTAATACCACTCAAAGAGTGGATGCAGACCAAGGCCAGTCTGTGAGCTGTTTGTAACTAATCCGCTGTGAGGTTAGTATAGCACTTGAGAGTAAGCATTTGGGAACTTTTATAGCAATTCAGTAGAATAATTTTATATCTCTTAAATCTAACAGTAACATATTTTTACGTGTCTTTGCTTTCCTTTTTCATTTTTCTAGCAATTTATTTTTTATTATATCTTACAAAGTATTGGTCTAAAACGTATTGGAAATTAGAACAAAAACAAATGGTCCTTCTCCAAAGAAAGCCCGAGTAGCCCTGGGTTGGAGGAGCAGTGGGAAATGGGAGAGTTGGAAACAGCGTGAAGAGTTTTCATTGCCCTCTCGGCCATGGGAAGTGTCATGATCAAATTGGAATTTAGGAAATCCACTCCGGTCAGTAAGGACTTGGATTAGAAACGAAAAGAGACTGTAGGCCCTGGAAAGCAGTCATTAGCCTCTTGTAATGATAAAATAAAAGCCTGAACTAAAGCAGCGGCCATGGCCGTGAAGATGGAGAGGATTTAGAAAGTAGAATTAGTAATGTGGGGTGAGGGAGAAAGATAGATCTGCTCAAGAACGGAATCAAGGAGGCTGACAAGACTCTTCACTCGGGCAGTTGAGTGATTGCATGGTGATGTCATTACCAGGAACAGCATGGGAGGGGGCAGGTGTGGGGTGAGTAGAAGATGGTGCGTCTGGATTTAGATGGATACTTGAGCCTGAGGTGTTTATAGGGCTTCAGGAAGGGGGTATAGCAAACAGAAACATATGTTAGTAATGGTTAACATTAATTGTCTACACTTACTCTGTACTATGCCTAAGTTGTTTACATGTATTAACTCATTTTATTCTCATCTCCTTAGGAGGGAAATGCCGTTATTACCCACACTTTACAGATAAGTAAACTGAGACTCAGAGAGTTTAAATAACTTTCTCAAAATCACATAGCTGGCAAATGGTAGGCATAGAGATTTTTTTTAGTCTCAACATATACATGGTAGCTGGAACCAAGGGAATCTTTAAGGACTCCCCTGGAAATCATATAGAAACGATAGACCTGCAAATGCAACTCTAGGGAAACAATGACATTAAAGAATATGCAGAAAAGGAAGGGCTGTGAACAGATACTAGGAAAGAGCAATATTGGTGAATGTGTACAAGGGAAAAATTCCAGCATGTTCAATGGAAACATTCCAAATTTCCAGCACTAGGGAATTTTTTTACTAGATTATTTACAATCCATTACAGTGGATTACAGTGCAGCCTTTTAAAAAATGTGATGTTACTGGCAAATATTACTCATTAGACTAAAATATTTGACATATTAGGTAAAAACAAAGCAGGTTACCAAATAGTAGGACTTTATTTTCATTTCTTAAAATTTGTGAGTGAAGGATGTAGAGAATGGAGGAAAGACAGGAGTGAATTATACAAATGTGTTAACAGTGTTTATTTGTAGATGGTAGGCTGATGGGTGATTTTTTTAAAATGTATTTAATACGTATGTATTTATTTTCAAAAGGAGGAAATATTGGGGAGGGGGTTGGTTGGTTATTTGCTCAGTTTAAGAGGTGGGACTTGTCTGGGAAAGGAAGAAGGTGGCTCCAAAGTTTGGTTCTAATTTGGGAAACTAGAGGGAAGAGGAGGTGAAGAGGAAGTTGAGTGTGATGGGTTGGAATGACCGAGGTACTCAGGTTAGGAGCTGGTCTCTTTCTAATTCTGCATTCGAGGCATGTGGCTTGGATTTCATGCCTCCTCTTTCCCTCTCTTGTCTTTGGTGGGTTGGGGGTCATGTCTTTGTCTGAAGGCTGAGTGACCGAGAATTCTTCCCTGTCTGGCTTTTAAAATGGAGGAAAATATTTTCAGCTGTTCACAAAGGGCTTTGAAATCTAGTCCTGGAGAGTACTCTGTCATCTCAAGCTGGTCGTTAGTGTGCAACCTGTTTGCTAATAAACCAATACAGGACCCCGATGTCAAAATGCTTAAAATGGTCAAATCAGCTGGGACCCCGTTTCTGCATTTGACATGCCTTTTCCATTTCCCGGCCTCATGCAGAACATAAACCTGACTCAGGAGGTGGCTCTATGTGAACTCTCATAAATTGGAGTGGGTATCTAGGGAGTGGGGAGCAGACACTTCTTCTTTTAACCTTTCAAGACCAAGAATCATTTGGCCAGAAATCCACAACGTATTGAACTTAGGGTGTGAAAGCCGTACAGTGTATTAAATGTGAATTTGAGACCATGAATTTTACCCACACCGACTCTGTAAAACAGCCTCCCTTTTTCATAAAGCAGGCCCATAAACCTCTGCCAGCGAAGCAGAAAGACTCCTTAGGACTGTGGCTCGCTTTCCGTCTGGGGTTGTCAACAAACCCCCTTTATGAGTGGAATAGACCTCTTGTATGTGTCGAGCTTCTGGCTTTGGCAGAGCGTGTTAGGAGCCAGGCTAGGCAAACGTTCGGCGCTGTTTGCTGAGTGCCTTTATTGCCTTTGCATAATTTATGAGCTGGAGGGGTTGACCATCATTCGTCTCTGCCAGGGGCTGGCACTCGAGGCTCCAGAGAGCGGAGCTGTAAATTGGATGGTGCGCTCCTGCTGAGCTCACGGCAAAGTCCTCGGGTCAGTATGGGAATTTAATACCAGAAATGGAACTGTTTTCTCAGCGCACCATGTGGGCCCCAGTGCAGCACAGACGGTTCTGGCAGACTCTGTGACTGGCCCTGTCGAGGGGCTGTCACTCACCCGGCGTGTTGTGTGGGGAGCCTGAGCATTTTTAATCGGCTTGGCATCCGTGCTGCTTCCATAATGGATACCAGTAGGTCTCAGTTCTTCACCATATGCTTAACTCTGGAGACAAGGTGCTTCTGGGTATATCAGTAATTACTTGATGCAGAATTAAGTGGACCTTGAAATTAGAACTGGACTGTTGGAAAGCAGGAAGCTTGACACTTTGATAGAAATAACCATTCCCAGGGACATACTGCTGTTAGGGTGGGGGGAGGGACGTGGACAGTGGTGATTCTTTGCCCCTGCTGTCCTCCCCGCTCCTTCTATCCCCTGCACACCAGTCCTTGGGGGTGTGGGCAAATCCTCTGCCTCGGCCTTCAGCTGCCATTGAGTACCTCACAAGGTGGGCTGTGAACATCTGGGGAAATGAGCCTGCCTGGCAAGAGCCTCTTTTCTCTTGCACACCCCTCCTGAATCATGCTTTGTCACTCTTGAAAATGCGCCGGAACTTAGGAACCTCAAGTTAATTAAAGGCAATGGAGAAACTACACAATCAGGAGAACTGCTGCTCCTCATCCGTCTGCTGTTGGAGGCCTTCAGGGTCTTCTTCGCACCCATTTTCTTTCTCCGCTGGCTTGACTTATTGTAACAGAGCAATCACTCATCAGGCAGAAGAAAGTAAGTTAAGACAATCTGCGGTTGGGAGCCTGGTTGAAAACAATGCAGTGGTTAAAGCACTGTCACCAAACCTCTGATAAACCCGTGGTATTGAGGAGCCCGTGGGAAGAGCAGAAAATGTTACAGCCCTCCAGGCCATGAGGTTGCTATGTGAGTTCCTGAATGCTTGTTGTACAGACAGCTTAGGCTGGAAAGAAGTAGTCCCCAAACTGAATCTTAATATAGCAAGATGTCCGTTTGGATGGGGGTTTTGTTACTTTCCATTGAAAACACCCTAATGGTGGTTTAAACAATAAGGTAACTTACTGTTATCTGAACGAAAAAGTCCAGAGGCAGGCTGCTCTGAGGTTGGTTCACATGTCTCAGTTGTGCCAGGATTTTTCTTCCCTTGTTTTTATACTTCAGCTTTTGGCCTCATTTTTGCAAGATGGCTGCCACAGATCTGGACATCACATCCTCATGCAGTGATGTTCAGAGGAAAGAGGCAGTGCTTTCTGCTTTTCTCCTTTTTTTGAGGAGAAAGGAGTTTTCCAGAACCTTCAGCAGACATTTCCTCAAGTCCCAAAAATGGGTCTTACGGCCACCCTTAGCTGCAAGGAAAGTTGGGAAAGAGAGAATATCTGGCTTTTTCAATCTCGAAATGTCAGGAGAAGGTACAGACTAGGGAGAAGGGGGTTGTGAATGGCTGTGGGTGTGTAGCCAGCAGTGGCTGCCATATAAGCAAATTTATTTCCTGTTTCTGTTCATAGCTACATCAACTCCCTTGTCCAGGTGGCCGCACTAAAAAACCTTGGCATCGTCGTAAACTCGTCCCTCTTACTTGCTTCCCACATCCACGTATTATCAAGCCCTGTTGGTTCTCCCCTCAGAATTGCTCTGCCATCTGTTCTGCCCTTTCTCAAGCCATG
Organism: Balaenoptera ricei; assembly: GCF_028023285.1. Lineage (NCBI taxonomy): Eukaryota > Metazoa > Chordata > Mammalia > Artiodactyla > Balaenopteridae > Balaenoptera > Balaenoptera ricei. Next base: position 76,586,759 of record NC_082653.1, on the reverse strand, counting down.
CACCATGCTGGTCTAGACACTGTAAGGGTTGCCAACCCGGCCTCCCCGTGACCTGGGCCCTTCCCCACGGCACACCATCTCTCCTCCACCCCACGGAAGATTCATCCTCATGGAGTAGGTATATCTCTGATCATGTCACACTGGGTACCTCGACTGTGAAACTGAAAGCTGCTCAGGGACCAGTCCTGTGTCTTGACTGAATGTCTGAGCAGCTTGCGGCGCTAATCAAGGGCTGCTGCGTGAACGAATGGATGTATTTACATGCTGAGTATTTACTCTGACAGAACACACCCGCTTTTTAAAAATCAAATACTGGAAACAGTCGGTGTGAAAAGTGGTTTGGGGGCTGTCTGCCCGGGGCCTTGAATGCCACTTGAAGGAGTTTAAACTTCACCCTCAAGAGGAAGTGTCCTGTGATGGTGAAGGGGGCAAGCTGTAAGACTCACATTTGGTTTGAGTTCAGGTTTAGTTTTATGATTGCTGCATACTCTCGTAACTCCCGCAAGTTACGTAATCTCTCTGTGCTTTAGTTGTCTCACTTGTGAAGTGGGGATGGTAAGACTCACTTTATAGGATCTGTGGAAGACTACATAAAATAATTGAGGTAAAATGCTTAGCATGGTATATAGCACATAGTAAGCACTCAAAAATATTAGTTATTATTACAGAACTTGCTTCTCTGTTAAAATCATTTAGGTCTCAGTCTATTAAACTGTATTAACTAATATTAAGTCTGTTAATTCCATGAGAGCAGAATCTTTGATTCCATTTTCATTATAGCCTGTCATAAGGCTTAAGCTTCCAACACATATTATTGGAAAAATTAATTTGTCACCTTAATGACAGTCTCACCCAACATCATTATTTTCTTTGAAAAATAAGGAAATAAGCTTAGCTGGGTGGACATACTTGGCCCAAAGATACAAAACTGGGAAGAGTAGAGAGAGGACCTAAAAAAGAAAAAAAAAAATCAAATATTAGATAACAAAACACTCTTGGTTTTTAAGAAAATTTGTGTTCTTTTTTTTTCCTTTACTTCTAATGAGGAACCCAAAGCTTTGAGTTAACTATCATTCTCTGGTCTTCTGAAACCGAGGTCAACAGTTGGAATTTGGAATCTGTTAGATACGGTGTGAGTCTCCTGCCCTAAAACTTTTTTTTTTCTTCTTTGCCCATATCATTGATTTGTTATCCTGACCTCTTGTTCTTGGCATGTTTTTAATAGAGAATATTCCCCCTTTTCTCTGGGCGATCACAAGTGGTGAGCCTTGCTGAACGTGTTCTGTTCCTTTCAAAGCCCAGATGAGAGAATGCAGTGCCCAAAGGTTTACCTCTTTTCCTCTAGAAAAGCACCAGGAGAGAGAGAGAGAGCTCCATTCACATTAGCTGAAGGTAGAACATCTCCATTAAGAAATTGATTTTGCTCTGAATCCCATTGAATAATCTTGAGTTACCTTAATCTCTGGCCCGGTTGGCTCCTCTGTGGGCGTCCCCTCCGCCGTGCAGCAGGGGTGCTCGCTGGTGTGACCAACTGACCACAGAACGAGCCACGGAGCACCGGCATCAGATGAGGTCAACAGAACAATTTCTCGGCATTTTGCTTCTGTTTCTGTTTACAGCACTTGAGCTGAAGAAACTTTCCAGCTCAGACAATGTTTCCTATTTCCTTTACTTGTCTTGCTTTTTTTTTTCTGTAGCAATAGCAAAAACGTACTCAATTTTTGCACTAATGCTTCTTCTCTTGTCTTCCTTTTCAGTGTGACAGCGATAGTGACCAGGAAGAGAAGGTAAGCCCCCCTTTGTCCCCCCACTGTGGGCATAGTACACAAGCACCATGAACACCGCGTCTCCCTCACACAGCCTCAGGGCGGGGGGTGCCAGCTGCATGTTGACAGCACCTCTCTTCTGCAGAGACAGGTTTTATTCACACAGTGACATTGCCTATGATAAGAAATAACATTGAATTTGTGAGCCCCACTTTTTAAAAATAAGCCCTTTAATGTTGCGTATATGTGACACTAGGTTTTCACTTTATAGAAGCTTTTAAAAGAGGAAATTGTTTATTTTAATAGCCACCTGATTTTTCTTGTTTTATCCTTGATTGGAACATTAAACCCGCTACTAAGTATGCATTTATAATGTCGTTCCTGCATTTCTTTTACTACCCTTATGCTTCTTCCTGCTTTTCTGTACATATTGGTCTTCTTGATAGAAATGTTAATCGTTTGTTTCTAGGAGTGTCTTCATGGAGGGAGAGGTGGGCCAGGGCTGTCAGGTGGGAACCACTCTCTTCTCGTCCAGGTGGATGGTCGGGGGGAGGGCACTTCTTCCAGCAGGTACATGCTCTGTTTCAAGGCTGATGGCCACCAGCCTCTTTGTATCCAGTTCAACACGGATCAAGAAAAGGAGCTCGATTTGGGTGCTTCTGGAAGATAGCATCACAACCTGGTAAAGTGAACGTTCTGCTGCCTGAGGCAAACGGATTGTTTGTCTGTTTGGTCTTTCTTTCTAGCTTTTGTCCCAACCCCCCAACCAAATTTCTTTCCAATTTTATTCCCACTCTATGTATTTTGAAAAGAGTTACCTGAATACCGTGGTTTCTATATTGCTTGGCACCAAGAGGAAGGTACCAGTCCTCCCGTCCCCAGTTTCTGGATCTGTCCTGCACAGCTGGCTTCCCTGAGCCCTGTTCTCTGACTCTCACCTCCTACGTGCTGGTGGATTTTACTCAGAATCCTGTGGTTAGTATTTGGTAGGATCTTTCCATCAGGCCTAGAATTCTCCCTCCTTCTCTGCTGCCAGCCTCCAAGAGAGATCTAAAGGCTCTTGTTTTGTGCTGTCGTTAATTTGAATTCAGCATATGTAGCCCGTTATAAAATGCGAGACATCATCATTTGAGCAGGTCAAGCATATTCAGATGAAGACAAATGGTGCTTATTTGATTTCCTTAAAATCAGGAAATGAAAAAAGTGCTCTCTGGAGAAATCATGTTCTGCCTGACTTGGATGATAGACCAATGCATGTCCCCCAGATAAGAGCAGGCTCTCGCCTTGAGGTTTTTATCTCTGAAGGACGGCTAGGACTGTCAGCTTGCTGACATGTGCATTATCCATGTCATTTTAAACAAAGTGACCTACGGAAGGGTGCGCTGCGCTGTGACATGGTAATGGGCTGTTGGATGACAGTGAAAGTACACACTGGAAAGGGGGCTGTGGATTATTCTTTTGTTTAACTGACAAGTAGGAGCTTCCTTTCGCCAGCCCCCAGGAGTCCTGGCTCCTTGGAAGTCGGTCCCCCAGTGCCTCGGGCAGCCAGTGTGTCGCGGGTGCCAGAGGCACGTAGGGGCTGAGCATTCTCGCGAGCTTGCTGGCCCCCAGAGCCGTCCGGGCCACATCCCACAGGGCAGTGGTCATCTCGTTCCATCAGGTGTCGCAGGCATCCAGGGAGGGACTGGTACTTCTGGCCACTGCTGGAGATCTTTTACAGGTGATCGTTGATCTCACTTTCCAAGTAGGTGGCACTTCTCCAAGGGGACGAGGCTTCCTCGAGGTTTCACAGCCAAGCAGACCTTCTTTCCTTGAAAGGCAGTGTGACTTCAGGAAGTGTCACAGTCTCCAGCAGTGGCAGAAGGTGGCAAGGACGTTCAGTTTTGCGTTCCACCTAGGTGTCTTGATCAGCAGTGTCAACCTTGACTGCGCTTCCAAATGCCCCGGGAGCTGTACAAGTCCAGTTGCCTGGGACTCTCTTCAGGCGTCTAGCACCCCTTGTCTAGATGATCACTAACTCTGGTAATGTCGAGAATTATCAGCGCCGCCTGTGGTTTTCAGAGGTGTCTGGGCGCCCGGTGTTTCCTGCATCCTGAGAGCACCGCAGCTAGTTGTTTGCTGGGATCTGAGTCCCCGAGTCTTTGCCACCCAGGTTTTCGCCTCTGAGTGCGGGAAGCAGCGAAGTGTCGGCCCAGAGGAATGGGCAGTGGGAAGGTAGCCAGCACCCACGGCTCCGAGTTTGGGGTGATTTCAGGACAATGAAGGACAAGAAGAAGATGTCCACAGGCAAGTCCGCGGGAGGGGTGATGACGGGACACAGAGGGCCGCGGGGCGTAGTCCTCTGACATGTGTGCATTTCCTGCCTTGGCCACCCCAGGCGCTTTTCCTGTGGACGGTGGTGGCCCTGCAGATCCTCTTCTTCTTACTCGGGAGCTGCTTCACAACGGCACTCACATCAGAGTCCCTGCCCTGCCACCCGGCTCTCCTCCAGAGGGCTCCCGGCAGGAACAATCAAGACTCTGTAATTGCAGTCGTGCCTGCTTGGCCCTGTTACAGTTAAGACTGTCAGGCTTCCCCTTTTGGACTGAGATTGTCTGGTGTTTATCATCGACTTTAACGCTACCCTCCCAGACTTCTCCTCCGAGCCGGAGCCTGGGCCCCTGTCAGCCTCCCCTGTGCCAGAGCCTCTTGCCTGGGCCCCCCTCGGAGCCCCAGACTAACCTGGGCTGCTTTCATGTGCTGCTTGGAGGATTCACATTCAAATCTGAATTGCTAGTGGTAGAAAAGATGCCACTCCATGTCCTGGGATGCCTTCAGCAGCCCCGCCAGGGATGCTGTCGGAGGCAAAAGTGAGACTTGCAGGGGCCCACTGGGATTTCTCTCAGGAAGACCTGTCATTCTCTTACTCCGTAGGGGTCTGCAGAACTGGCAGTCTAAAGTTAGGGTACTGTATTTCACACGGCTGACTGAATTAGGATAAGCTCTGCTTTCCTCTGATACGAAGCTGTAATTTATAAAATGATACCCTTACTAATTAACGTGGAAGGGACTGCGAAAGGGGCTAGAAAAGCAGAGCTTTCCATAAATGCAGGAGACATTCTCATACATGGAAGAGGCTCGATGAGACACTGGGCAAAGCGTCCCTTACCCTCCCCTCCCAGCCATGTGAATACATCTCACGTTAATGTCAGCGGACCTGGAGGACTTTTGTGAGGAGTAGAAATTGGGTAGAAGATTAGAGAAGGCTGGAAACACTGCGTCTTAGATGTGGGATTGTTCGTCTTTGCAGTTAGTGCAAAGAAAAGAGGCAGCACTTGACACCTTAATCACCCAAATTAAGCAATTATTCCAGTCCCCCACTGGAAATGAATTGGTATCATGAGAACAAAGAGGCAACACGCCTATTTCCACATATTTGGCCTATATTTTCTCTTGTTTCCTCTCTTTCTGTACCACTGGCAGCAGCCCATTGTGCTAAGAAACACCCCGTTTGGTTATGAAATCAATGTGGAGATGAAAAATAATTCTCTTTCCATTTACCCGCTCCCTGTGTATTTTGTGGGCCACGTGACAGAGCTGGTTGGAAGGTGTAGTGGCCAGTGGTCAAGCAATTGGGCCTCCGAGTCTGATGGCCTGGGCTTGTTTCTGACTGTCCATTACTGTTCTGGAGCCATGGACAAGCCTTGGTTCTCTCATCTGCCAAATGGGGGTAACAACAGCTCCACCTAGAGTTTTGTAATAATGAAATTGGCTCAGTGCCTGGTCCGTAGTAAGTGCTCTATAAATATTAACTTTCACTAGTTTTTCTTGGAGCGGAGTGAGGGAGAATCACCTGGGGAAGGAGGAAGGCTATCCTTCTCTTCCGAAAGCTCAGGGTCTGCCAGAAAACCTGCCAGAGGATAAGAGGTGTGATTTTTTTTCCACTGGAACCCGAGGCTCAGCCTTCATCCCCTAGGGCACTTCTTCCTGACACAAGCTGAACGGAAGTGTTGTGAAATTTGGAAGGGTCCCCAAACAATGATTTTTAAATTCCGTACCCCAAACACCAGGCTTTCCTTTGGGCACAACCTGGAGTCAAGAGCAAGTATGCCGCCCTGGAGGGATCAGATGATGATGAAGTGGGTTGTGCAGCCCTCGTCCCACAAGCCAAACACTGTCAGTTCCCAGATACCCAGCACAGGAGAGAGGGTCTGATGCAGTCTATCTGGGGTGGGGGCCACAGCATCTGTATTTTTTTAAAAGCTTCCTGATAATTTTTATACAACTGGTTTTGAGCACTACTACCTTTTTATAGATGTCAGAGAGAAGCATTTACTTTCCTCTGTTTAATGCTTCTAATGTTTTGACAGCTCAAGAGAAAGTCCTGAAAGCTATAGAGGTGTTGTGTATGTCCGCGCACCCCACGTGCTTATGTTTGTAGATGTGTGGTGTATACTGCATGCAGTACACACACACACACACACACACACACACACACACACACACACACACACAACCTCTTCATAGATAGGAGCCGTTCTCCTGTTCCTCATGAGGATTTTAACACGACTCCTGATTGCAGTTTCCTGTCTCTGGGCTTTTCATGATTGGAATGACCACCTGGAGAAGGCTGCTTGGTCCCCGTGACTTGCTCACCGGTACCCAGGACAGCCTGCTGGGACACTGGCTAACTGCAGACGCAGAACCACAGAGTTCCCACGTCAGCCCCCTCTCCCTTAACATGCAAACACTTTCTGGTGCATTCTAATTTTTTAATTCAAGCTACCTTTGTTGTGTTTGATCATTTTGTATTCACTTGTGTGCGAAGGGGGCAGTTTCTAAGAAAAGCAGCAAGAAAACCAACAGAGGCTTGTGTTCCTAATTCAACACAAACCACATGCCTAACTTGGCTGCTGAAGGACCGAGAAAGTGCTGAGTTGTCGAACTAAAGACAGGGCGTGCGGCTTGTGCTTATAGTGGAAGAGTCCCGTCCCTCCATCGGCCACGTTTCACACTTGGTAAAAAGTATGCACCCTCAGCAACATTCCACAAGCTCGGAAGGCCTTCACTGTTGCTTGTAGAACCCGCATCCTTGGTTTTGAAACAGGACATGTTCTGATCAGGAGACAGCTTAGAGATGCTGTCCTGCACTGCACATAGAGAAAGGAGTTTTCTCCTCCCTTCCAGTTTCATAGCAGCAAAGCATACAACCATTGCCCAGAAGAAGAGTAGGGACCCAAGTTCTCGTCTTTATATCCCTAATGTTCAATAATGTTCATTGTTTTGAAAAATTTGCATTTCCTTTTTTTGGATACTCATCTCCCAATGGAGGGGATAAGTGAAGCAACTTCAGAAAACTGGTACTCACACCTGAGTGCACCTCATATCAATCCCAGGATTTATCTTCTGGGCTCCCAACAAATTTCTTTTATAGTTTTACTTTCTCATAAGACACTTCTAAGCCATTTATAAATTTCCCACCTTATTTGGGAAATTTCTGCAATTCTTGGCTGAGTTTCAAGGGCTGTTTTGGATGTCTGAATCCCACGATGCCATCCACTCGACCTCCAAGATCAGGTCTGGGTCAAAATGACACGTTATTGTTCTTCCAACATCACCATGTTTCCAGTTGGCTTAATTCCATCCTATCCATCAAAAATTCCTATTGATACCATCCTTGGATTTAATTTCTACTGCATATTATTTTAAACCCTCTCATTAAGTTCTTCTCTTTGTCATATCATAGCATTTTCATGCCAAACCAAAAATTGCTTCACTCCCATTAAATGTGTATGTAGAATATCTGTCCATTACAACCATGTCATACACCTGAAAAAGACAGAGGTTTCATATATGTATATACATATATTTATTTATATAAATATATATAAATATATAAATATGCAGATTCTTTATTAAATATAAATCAATAAAATGAATACTTGAGTTATTGGAAATTGGTCAGACATCTTCAGCTAAACTCTTGTTTCTTAGAATGAATAGTGAGAGGAACAGGTTCTGGACGTTCCCTTGTTCTCATGGGTGGGTAACGGAGAAGGACACTCAGAAGACCTGGTTTATCATTTCTCACTAACCAAGTGTGTGGCCTTGGACAAATTACCTAATGTTGCTGAGCCTTAGTTTTGTCATCTATAAAATGGGGCTGGAGTCAATGATGTAGCTTTGAATATCCTCATTTTCTACGTAGCTATTTACCTAGACCCCAACAACACAGCAGACCCAGAGGGAAATGTACATGAGTATATTTTCTCTTTGCCAAGGTAGAAGGAAGATTATATAAAAAATTTCTCCATTCTTTCACCTCTCTCAAATTCCTAACAGTGAATAAACATACTGTGGATGGGTCCAGGCACATCTGTGTTGACTCTTTCAAGTAACTAAAGGAAACTTACTATGGGCCTAATATCTAAACAAAGGTCATTATCTGTTTGTTGATTCTTTCATTTAGTCATTCACATCAACTCACTTATTTTTTTTTTCAAGTACCTACTGATGAACCAACATGGACTTGACAGAGTTGCTTGACTCTGTTGGGTCTGTCACCATGCACTTGCCAATAGGCAGCAGAGCGGTTAGTTTAATCTTATTCCTCAATTACCCAAATTATTTAGGAGAGCATGGGAGCTAGTGAAGAACTAGTTGACATAGTATGTTTCAAGAACTCACTTGATTGGTGAGTTAATAATGAGTATTATTTAACCTATAAAAGGAATTCTTCTGGAAACGTCCAGTATTGAATACATGATTCTACATTCCCAGAGAAAAGATCAGCTGCTTTCCTTTAGAATGAGCCATTGGCTTGGATTTTATGGCTTAGCTGAAGGGAATGTTGCAAAGCCAAGGAGGAATTAGGTGGAGGTGGTGGCTTTCAGCCTCATGAAATGGACCATGAACCCTGAGCCACCTGAGAGGGAGGTCCTAAGCAGAGGCGTTAGTACTGGTGATGCCTTTAACTGGCGGCTTGTCAGTAAGTATGGCCTGGGCTGCTCTTTGGTTGTCAGAAGAGTCTATCTTACTCTACATTTGGGTTGGAGAATGTTTGTCCTCAACAAAGATGTCTGAATTTCTTTTTGGTCATGCACATGTGTATTTGTGTGTAGGTGTGAGTGTCTTAATCCCCCCTTGGCAACTTCCAGATGGTGATATATAATTATGGGTAATTACTCCTTGTAACTTTGCCATACCTAGGTATGATAAAGATAATAAAATCTCTGTATTAGAATGCATTAGTAATTAGCCAAAGTTTATACTTTCATAAGTCCTAAAATTCAATACATGAATATTATTTCTTCTTCTTCTTCTTTTTTTTTTTTCCAAAGTTACAACTGGGAAGATCAAATTGGCCTACTTCTAGAGCTTTTCCCTATTGGTTCTCATGAGGATCATGTTGAGAAGTACTGGCTGTATACCTACTAACCAGAGTAGCTTTCTCCATTGCTGTTCCACTCCCAGGTGTGGTTTATAGTCTGCCAATTATATGCATGTTTACTGAGACAGTGAAATGGAGCATTTGAAGTAAGGACTGACCAGGAACCCCTGGCATGGGTGGTTGTGGTACCCAGGGCACTCAGTTTGGGCCTCATCTTTCCTCGTTGGGACCCTTAATGATTTTTCAACTCCCTAACTTCTTGGTAAAAAAATGCAGATGCTACTCATTTTATTAGGGGCAGGGAACAAATGCGATTAGGATCAATAATAATAACTAAATAATAAGATGAAACACTACTTTACATTGTAGAGAACATTGTGTTATTCAAAACACTTTTACATGTGCTATTTTATATGACCTGCTTGTTTATTGTGGGAATCTATGTGTATCCCTAGATACTTCACTGTTCATCATCTGCAATGTGCCAAAGTCAATGATAGGTCCTTTCAAGGACTTTATCTTCTTAAGCACATGTCATTTTACAAATAAAGGAAATGAAACTTAAGAGCTGATAGGTAATGGAGCTGAGATATACACTGTCTTAAGATTGCAGGCTCTGGGCTCTTTTTCCCTATATACGAGGATGAGTTGGGATATGCCCAGAGGTGCCATTTGAGAATCTTCGTTACCTTCCTCGCTGTGCCTCACCCTCCTTGTGCTACAGGAAACCTGGATTGTATCTACCTATGCACCCACAAACCCACCAGCTTCTAAAAATCCAAACCTGACAGTTACTCGATAAACATTGGATAAATACAAGTTGGGTCCACTGACAACTCAGATGTACAAGCTCTTCTGAAATGTGAGGGTTTTTTTTTTAACTTGGGAAGCAGTTGTCCAAGGTAAGGAGGCAAGAGCTACAAGGTATATGTTTTTACTCGTACAGCTGAGTGGCAGTGTCAGCCTGTGGGCCACCATGAGTAATGACAGGGAGGCTGTGCCAGCCCACAGACCAAGCCTGGGCCACGTTTGGTCAAGACACTCAGTCTTCTTTTAGTGTCTGTCTACGTGTAAACACTTAATACCTTCTTAAATCATTGGCTCCTAGCAAGTACCCCACACCTCGCATACGTCTGACACTTTAGTGGGTGCCCTGTAAATATTAGTTCTATACCTGGCAGTTGCTTTGTTGATTATCTGAGTCACAGAAAGGAAAAGGGTCTTGTCCCAGTCACCCAGGCAGGTGGGGAAGTACTGGACCTTCTGGTCCAGAGCCTCTTGCATCTCGTATGATCTCTCCAGACTGTTTTCTTCCTGTGACCAGCACAGAGGAGAAGGGTCATAGTATTACCGTAGCTCCTGAACTGCACCCCCAAAGCAGTTTCACTCTGTATTGTTTGCTGCCTCAAGAACCCTCTTGCGCACCCCTAGACACTGACTCCCATCCCTGCAGAGGGTCTCTGGATCCATCAAGATCACAGGGCCTTTCCTTGTCTGATGGCAAATGCTGTTTGGGGTGTTCCTGCAGCCCAAATGGTGGTAAATACCCGAAGCAGCCATGTCTGTGGTAAAGATTATGTATTTGCCACTAAGGGGAGAATATAGTGTTTATCGGCTAGAGTGCGTGCCGGCTGAGCTGATTACAGCACAGCAGTCTGTCAGCCAGTGATTTGTCCTGTCCTTTATCATCTGTGTCACTCAGCAGTGTGCTGGCAAAGGGAACGGATCACCCCCTTCCCTTTTTTTGTACCCATTTCGTGTAGAAAATTTGTATTTACTTTGGGAGTGTAATTTGTTCCTCATGGATAATGTGACCCTGAGCGGAGCTGGATCATGGGTTAGTTGAAGTGATATTTTCCGCTAATGGTAGTCGTACATCATTGCTGTCAGCTCGGGTTAGGAGGCAAGCACATTACAGCTCCATTTTACCTCTGCAGGCATCTGGGATTATTTGCCATAACCGAGTATGACATGACCACGCTACAGAGTGCATTAAAATTTTACTGCCTTCTCAGGCAAGTTCCCTGGCTCCAGTGTGTGCTTCAGGCGGGCGGTCTGACGGGGAGCCCAGGGGCCCTGGCTTCCTGCACAGACGTGCTGCGGGGAGGCTGTCTGAGCGGGGGCTGCGCTCCTCACGCCCTGAGAGGGGAGCCAGGGAAAGAACTGCGGGGAGCCAGGCTGCAGGGGTGTGTCTCTGGACACCCCAGCTGGCAGGTGACTGGCTTCCTTGTGCGTACAGGCAGGGGCTGAGCACAGTCCCCACTGCTCCCTGCTCCCTCTCCTTGATGCCTGACCCCCAGGCGCAAGTTGGCAGCAGCTCCTTCTCCGAGGAGAGCCCAGGGTAATATGCGCCAGGCCCTGCCAAGCCTTGGGCTGATCGTCACCGTCCTTGTCTGCCTGTGATCAGATGAGAGGAAGGAAGCATGGGTCCTCGTACGACGGAATCCACGTCCATCCACGCAGCCTGATATTCTCATAAACCCAGTTAGAAATGTTGACTGGGACGTTGTACACATTATTTCATACAGTCTTCACACCAACCCACCAAAATATAGGCACGATCACCCCTTTTTACTTAGAAGGAAATGGAGGATCAAAGAGGTAAATTACCTAATATCCTAATGGTGGCAGAGGTGGGATTCTTACCTTCTATCCAGATCTCAATGACTTCAAATTTTAGAAGGTTTCCAGTGTTGCATGCTATATAGAGATAATAATAACTATTATTTAAATAGTGTGTATGTGTGCTTTACGTGTATTGACTTGTGTAATCCACACTACAGCCCTAACAGGTAGGTGCTGATGTTATCCCCAGTTTACAGATGAGGAAACTGAGTCACAGGGAGCTTATGTAACGAGCCCAAAGTCTTGCATCAGTTGGTGGCAGAGCCAGGTTTTAAAGCCAGGTTGTCTGGCTTCCAAGGCAACACTCCTCACCACCAAGCTCTCCCTCATGCCACATTCCAATAAGCCTGAGGACTGACAGGAAAAGACCAGGGAGAACAGTAATATGTTGGAATAAAAGGAAATGTTCAAACAGCATTTTATCCCTTTCAGTTGTAATTCCAACATCCAACAAAATATTGCTCAAAAAAGATGCTCTGTGATGAGCTTTAATTAAGTAATAAGTCCCATTTGCAGTTAGTACATTACTTGCATGCAAATGGTGCTTCTAAGGTGCTTGAAAGGCATAGATTTTGTTAGGTTAAGGGTAAGCAAAACGCCTGGCAAAATGCGTCATTCTTTCATATTGCTTAGCATCCTTTTTCTTATTCTTATTGGAAAGGCTTAATAAACTTACGTTGAATCGTGTCCTTAAAAGGACAGTTTAGGCTTGTCTCCCAGTAATGAGTGGGATGCAGATCAGGGCCCACTCTGTCAGCCAGAGTAAAATCATCACAAATTCCATATCGGTGGGTCCTGAGTGCCGGACACTAGAATGTTCACACGAGCCTGCAAGTGTGGACATTATCTTTTGTTCCACTATAGAACGACCTCTCTCCACGTCTCCAGCCCCATCATCCCTCTCTCTTCGGAGCTTGAGATGTTCCCCCTCCCAGACAGAATGGACAAGCTGCTTTTCCCCTTGGCTGTATATGTGGTGGGGTCATAAATTCATGAACTTATTCAATAAACCACACATAAAATGAGTTATACCTTGTACCCTCAGGGCAATTTTTTAAATGCTGCAGCAGAAGAGCCATAGATACGCATGGCTTTTCTCATTGAGAAATTTGAAATTAAGTTATCGCCCTAAGAATTGTGCTCCCTGACCCCACTCCCCTTCCTGGGCTCCCAAGCACACACAGTGATCTTCCCTGTTAGATGGCAGTAGGTCCAGGGGACTGACCTGATTTTCTCCTCTGGCCCTAGATCCAATCACTCAAGTAGTAAAGGAGAACAAAAATATTGATCCAGTCATTGAAAAGTGATTATCCCTCTCAGATGGTCTGTTTAGAACGCAGCAATAATTCTGAATAATGTATTCCCCAGAGACAGCACGGCAGCATATGTGGACTACTTACTTTGTTTATGTAGAGTTACACCTGTACCCTCATCGCTTCCCGAGCCTCTAATGGTGTGCAGTTAGGCCCTCTTTAAGAAGAGTAAACATTGAAAAAAAAATGCAGGTTACTCAACAAATCAATTACAGAGCATTTATTCATTGTATAAAGGATTCATCAACCTTCTGTAGCTAAATAAAATACGTGATTTCCACATTTTAGAGACTTACCACAGAACTCCTACAAGAGCCTTCATGAAGCCATTGGCTCATTTTAAAGCTCTTAAGATTGAACGACTTTGGCTGTGTTTATGTTAGCAGTGTTTTGTTTTGTATTTAAGATTCTTTTTTGTTTCGAATAACAGAAGTTAAATTCAAACTAAAAAATAGGGAAATGTATAGACTTTTAGGAATACGAGTAAGTGCTGAAATAACCAAGCCATCAGAAGAGCAGAGCTATGCAGCTGGGCTTCCGTAGCATAGGACAGGGGATTAAGTGCCCTCCCTGTCTTGGCTCTTCTTCTTTCTGCGTAACCATTTTATTCTTGACTGTTCACGAGACTTGGTTTCTCCTACTGGTAGAAATCATGAACCATCCTCCTGAGCATGACACCTTTCGGCTTCAGCCGGTGGAAGAGAGACTGTCTCCTCTCCCACTGCAGTTACTAAAATCCAAGGATAGGATTCTGATCGGGTCGGGCTGGGTTGCATTCTGGGGACGGGGTCTCTGGGAAGGACTGTGGATTGGCCTATAGCTGAAAGTCAGGTGCTCGTGCCTGGATCAAGCAGCTGTGGGTAGAAAGACAGGGGCCATGTTGTCCAAAAGTGCTGCCCTGGAGGTAACTCTGTATGGAGTGGGAAGAGGGCCCAGAAAGGCAGGAGAGAACAATGTGTCTGTAAAGCACACCCTGACCTTCCCACCAGGTGGGTCAGGCACTCACAGGCACTTCTTGCCAGCCGCCAAAGCTGCCTTGATCATCATCCGAAGTTAGCACTTAATACTGATCACGGGCTCTGAAATATGAATACATGTTTTCAATTATATACAATAGTTGCCTAGATTTTCATAGAATTGTCTTAAGTGCCATGCACGGATTGGGTTGATCTTGCTTAAATTAAGCTATTAAAAGTTATAGAAGAGCACAGGATTTTATAGAGTAGGGATTCCTGTGTACATGTATTCGGAATAGCCCAGAATTCATTAATACTTTTGATATAGTAGATGATGAGTTATCGCCCAAGTGTAAGACAGCCCGTGAGAGATGCAGCGGTCTTTGACGTCACTGAGACGCCAGTTAGTAAACTACTTATCCAGGCTACAAAATGTAACTTACTTGTCCAAAGGAATTCTGGTCATCCCAGAGTACCTAATTTGTGTCCAGTGTGGGACATCTTAAACTATAACAGGTGACCTTGCTGAAATGATTTTCCAAAGACTGGAAGTTAATAAGCTCAGTCATAGCACCTTTCACTCATAGTTCATTCAACAAATTTAGCCCTCACTATGTGCCGAGCCAAGCACTGTCCCGGGAACTAGGAATGGAGAGATGACAAAGATATAACAAGCCTTCAGAGATAGAAGGTCTAATTGAAGAGAAAGCTGTGAGGTACCTTGACGAATTACTAACCTGCCCCCCCAGCCCAGTGTATGCTGAGGAATAGCATGACGTCTGAACCATGCTGTCTAGGAGAGGAGGCATTGACTTAGGTCTTGCTGAAACACATGGATGTGGATGATTGCTAGGTGGCAAGGATGGTGCAGACACTAGGCAAATGGGGATGTTATTTGCAAGAAGCGAAGAGGTGTGAAAGTCTTGGCATATGGAGAGAAGCTTATAATGGAGCAAGGTTCATGGGAGTGGGGGGACTATATGTGACTATAAACATGGGTTGGTATAAAAAGCTCCGTATAAACAGACCTTGTATGGCAAGATAAGAGTTTAGACTTGATCCAGATGGGAGCCCACTGGGTACTTCATGTAGGTAAATGACACATCACATTTGACTTTTTGGGGTTTTGGGGGGTTTTTAAAATAAATTTATTTATTTAATTTATTTTTGGCTACGTTGGGTCTTCGTTACTGCGTGCAGGCTTTCTCTAGTTGCGGCGAGCGGGGGCTACTCTTTGTTGTGGTGTGCAGACTTCTCATTGTGGTGGCTTCTCTTGTTGCAGAGCACGGGCTCTAGGTGTGCGGGCTCAGTAGTTGTGGCGCATGGGCTTAGTTGCTCCGTGGCATGTGGGATCTTCCTGGACCGGGGCTCGAACCTGTGTCCCCTGCATTGGCAGGTGGATTCTTAACCACTGTGCCACCAGGGAAGTCCCAGATTTGACTTTTTGGAAGAGAATTCTGGTAGTGGTGGGAGGATGAGGTGGAAGGGAGGGAAACCTTGGCCAGATGACCAAAGAGAATGTTGTCATCATAGGCTGGGTGAGAGGTGACAGGGATATCTCAACTGAAGTAATGGGAAAGGGAGGAGTTAGATTTTGGAGACGTTTCTTTTTTATTTATTTATTTATTTTAATTTTTATTGGAGTGTAGTTGATTTACAATGTTGTGTTAGTTTCAGGTGTACAGCAAAGTGAATCAGTTATACATATACATATATCCACTCTTTTTCAGATTCTTTTCCCATATAGGCCATGACAGAGTATTGAGTAGAGTTCCCTGTGCTATACAATAGGCCCTTATTAGCTATCTATTTTATATATAGTAGAGTGTATATATCAATCCCAATCCCCCAATTTATCCCTACCCCACCCCCACTTACACCCTGGTAACCATAAGTTTGTTTTCTACATCTGTAATTCTATTTCTGTTTTGTAGATAAGTTCATCTGTACCCATTTTTTAGAGGAGGCGTTTCTAAAGTGGAATTGTCATGATTTTGTGACCACTGGGATGTGGGGGTCATGTTTCAAGCAGGCTGACTGGGTGGGTATTGATGGATATCATCAATCGGAGACTGAGATGGGGGATACAGAGAGCATGAGTTCGGGGAGTGGCTTGCAGGACCCTCTGCTGCATGGGTTCAAGAGACTGTGCACGTTTACGGTGCAGGAGTGAGCAGAACGGTAGGTTAGTGTCTGGGAGCCCAAGAACCATCTGATTTTCGGAGACAGTCGGAGCTGTGGGATTGAGTGGGAGCCCAGCCAGAGCACTGGGAGGTTGTCTGCATGTAATTTAGGGGTAAATAGATGTGATGATGATAACCGTTCAGAACAAAATAACTATATTAATCAGCACCTGATGTTTGTGTAGGTTTTTTTAATGATACACTGAATGACTTTTTTTTTAGCCATGGGAAAACATACATACATAACATAAAATTTATCATCTTAACCATTTTTAAGCATGCGTTTCAGTAATGTTTAGTACATTCACATTGCTGTGTGACCTGTCTAGTTTTTTGTACCAAATGTGTTAAAGCACCATACAGTAGCTCAATTAAACCTTGTAACAAACACCCTAGGGGAAGGAATGTTTAATCTTAATTTTACAAACAAGGAACTTGAACAGGGGATGAACTGAGGCAAAATCTAATGTTTTAGTGATAATACGTCCACGCCTTCTCTGATCAGTGTGGGAGCGACACAACATCATCGTTAGCGACATAGCATCTGCCTTCCATTGGACCCAGCAGTAACTCACTTGTATCCTCAGATTCCATAGCTCTCTTTAAGAAAACCAGAGCAGACTCATTCCGGGAGCTCAGCTTCCATGCTCTGGTCTGTAGGTGAGAGAGGGCTGATTCACCTTCCTTGGACACGTAGGATTAGCCAGTCTTGAAGACCAGTGCTTTGCAGCAATCCCACCTGGGGCCACTCGTCAGGGCCTGGCTGGCCTGGCCTGTCAGAACTGGAAGGGCCCTTAAAGACTAGAGCTCCAGCCCCCTGGCTGCCACACACAGAGGCAGAGGAACAAAGCAGTGGTGCTGGTGGCACAGGAAGCCATCTGCTTCGGGCTGCTTCAGACAGGAAGCAAGGTAGGGGGCTGCTTCCATTGGCTTAAGATAAGGAAGGGAAAACAGATACAGCTAGCAGAACCATTCCTCCTTCACACTGATCTCAGAACCCAAAAGGAGATTGTGCAGAGAGAGGAGAGCTGGGTGTCCCACCATTCTCCTGTCCTCTTTACTTGAAAGTGAAATAATCAGCCTCTAAAAACTCAGCTGGACTTGATGCCTGCTGGGAGCCAGCTCCTCGGACTTCTCCTCTAAGTGTCCCCAAGTGGTTCTGCAAAGGCAGAGCTGACTCTGGGAGCAGTGCAGGGTGAGGGCTCCCGAGTTCAGGACCCCTGGGCTCTAACACACGGAGCCACCTTGACCTTCAAGACCAGCTTCAAACAGCCACAACATAAGTGACTGCTTGTGTGGTAGGTACGCAGACCCCCAGAGGGCCCACCTGAGATAGCAGTTGCCACCTAAATTCTAACATTAAGGTAATCCTTTAAGAAAGTGCGTGGTGTTTGAGGGGTTTTTGGTTTGGGGCATTTTTTTTTTAACTTTTTTATTTTGAAATGATTTTAGACTTATGAAAATAGTGTAGGAAGTTCCCATGTACCCTTCACCCAGCTTCTCCTAATGCTATGTCTTTTAAAACCATAGTACAATTATTTAAATCAGGAAATTAACCTTCATATGCTACTGTTAGCTAAATCTACAGACCTTATTCAAAGTTCACCTGTTTCCACAATTGTGTCCTTTTTCTGGTCCTGGGGTTCATCCAGGATCCCACACTGCATTTAGTCGTCATATGTCTCCTTAGCCTCCTTCCATCTGGGAAAGTTCCTCATTGTTTCTTTGTCCTTCATAACCTTGACATTTTTCAAGAGTCCAGGCAGCTGATTTTGTGGCCTATCAATCCTTCGATTTGGGTCTATCTGATGTTTTCTATTGATTAGATTGAGGTTATGCCATCTTGGCAGGAAAACCATGGAAGTGATGGATCACTCGGTTAAAGTGACATCTACCAGGTTCCTCACTGTAAAGTTACTATTTTTTCCCTTTCAAGTTAATTAGGATCTTATGGGTAGATATTTTGAGACTATGCAAATTATCTGTTTCTCACCATACTTTCACCCACAATTTCAGTGTTCATCAGTGCTTCTTGGCCTCAGTAAATAGACTGTGGTCTTTGCCTAATGGTAAGACATGTGCTTTTAAACTGGCCAAGGTATTCTGTGTCTGGTTGAGCTCTTCACGATAGCTAGCCTTTTGTAGAAAGAGCATGAACTGTGCAGTCTGCAGACCCAGGCCATAGCTGCAAGAGGTTGTGGTCCTGAGGGGCCCTGTGGAAGTCAGACAGCATGAGGTCTACAAAGCAGATGGGCAGAGGACATGCCTAGAAAGGTAAGGTGGCGAGATCACCATTCCACTCCCATCGAGATAGTCTATGTGACTTGACCTTGGGAAATTTACTTAATGCCTCTGAGCTGCTGATGTTTTTGTTTTTTAATCTGGATACAAAACACCTAGAATGACAGGGCCTGTAATAAGTCCTCAGTGAATTTCAGATTCCAGTCTCTTCCACCCAGTTACCCCCACCACTGCTTCCCCCAACCCCCATCCCCGCCAAAAACCAAAACCAGAAAAACAAGGCCCTGACGCACATTAGCACTGAATCCCTTACAATCAAGAAGTCAGTCAACTCCCCAGGAGCAGATCTCTTAAGAAATAGGACCCCAAATGGGTATGTCTTGAAGAAGCAGAAGATCAGAGAGAGATGAATCATGGCCGTGTCATCGGTCAGTGAAATTTGGAAAGGGGGGCCCTGCAGAGAGAGATTCAGCAGGAAATCACCAAGCTTTGGAGGAGCAGGAGATATGCCCCCCAAAAAGCATGTGATGGGCCCCAAGAGAAGACTGATGGCAAAGGCAGCCTTTATAATCTATACGTAGATTTCACCAAGGTTCCCGCTCTACTTAAGCTCCATTTTTCCTTTTGAGGAGACTTCTAAGTAAATTTCCGCTGAACTTGCCCCTATTGTATAGAGTACGATTTTTTAAAAGTCTCTTCCCCAACGTCTGGGCCCTTCTCTCCCTCCCTACCTCCTCCCTGTCTTGGACTCCCAACCCCAAGAGATGTTCTTTACACCGTGGCTAACACAGAACCTCACGTGTGATGTGTACCAAGGAGCTGCCGCTCTCTCTGGTCCCAGCAGGTGTTCAGAGTGTACCGTGTGCTTTAGGGCTGAGGGCGCTGAGGAGCCTGCCTGCCAGGGTGGCTGCTCCAGTGAACGTGGGCACTGGGTGCGCTGCACCTACTCACTGCCCGGGAAACAGTGATGGGGATTTTAATGGTAGGTGTGCTCTCTAAAAGGTGGCAGCACCAAGGTCGGGGAGGCTGGAGTCAGGGAGATTTGCCGGCGTCTGTGGGTCCCCAGAAGTCTCTCTCATGGTGAGAAACGGGAGCAGTCCCTGTATGAGTCCTCCGAGTGTGACGGAGAGATGGATTGAGGATGTGTTTGGTTGTAGTAACAGAATGCCTGTCAGTGGCTTTGGCAGTGTATTAGTTTCCTGTGGCTGCTGTAACAAATTACCACAAACTTGGTGGCTTAAAACAGCAGAAACGTCTTCTCTCACAGTTCTGGAGGCTAGAAGTTCCGCGTCATTTCCACGGGGCCAAATCAAGGCTTCGTTAGGGCTGCACCCCATCCAGAGGCTCTAGAGGACAATCCGCCCTTTGTCTCTTCCATCTTCTGGTGGCTGTTGGCCTTCCTCTGCCTGTGGCCACATCGCTCCAGCCTCCGCCTCTGTCTTCACATAGCTTTCTCCTCTCCTGTGTTCTGATCTCCCTCTGCCTCTCTCTTATGAAGGCACTTGGCGTGGGATTTAGGGCCCACCCCGATAATCTGAGATAATCTCCGCATCTCAGGATCTTTGCTTATGAGTCACATAAGCAAAGACCCTTTTTTCTTACAAGGTAACATTCACGGGTCCTTGCAGAACACATACAAGGCAGGCAAGAAGGAGGCGGGTGGTCAAGGGCCTTTTATGTCTCTGTGGCTAGAACAGTCCATTCCAGGGAAAAAGGGAAAAGCAGGTATCTGGCAAAGAGGGCCTGGATTTCCCTGATTCGTCATGACTGTCCCTGGGCATTGGCATTGTGCTGCCTTAAGAGTTCTGTTAGCAAGAGAAAAACGATGGGAATAGCTTCTGGGTAAGCAAAGAACAGTGACAGTCGTAGAGGATGTGGGTCTCCAGACCTTCTGATGTGGTCAGATTGCAAAGTCTGAATGAGTATCCCCTCTTGTTTTGTGGAGGTGACACTATTTTAACTTCTCTGTTTAAACCTTCCCTGCTCAGTCAATCAGTAAACCACCATAGTTGTTGAGTTCCTAACTCTCTACCCATCTCTGGGATCCACTGATGAGGAAAGCGAGTTTAAATTTTGGACTCAGAAGGCCTAGAATTCATAACCAACTGCTGGCGTGACTTAAAAACCATTGACCCTCTCTAGAGCCTCAGTGGAAGTGTTCCCTCCCAAGGCTGTGGTGAAGAGGTGAAATGCAGTTTACGGGAGTTACCGACATGATCGTTGTTTTTACCGTTGTCGGTATTAAGTGGAGCCCACTGCCGCCTCCCAGCTCTGACCGGGTTTAGGGAGTTGGATCCCCCTGTTGATTCCACGCTCCCTTCGCAGCCACGCCCACCACAGATCCTCAGCCATGCCCACCACACATGCTCAGACACGTTCTGTTCACTAGCTGTTGTCCTTTTTGTTTGTTTGTTTTTTGGCCGCGCCACTCAGCATGCGAGATCCCAGTTCCCGGACCAGGGATTGAACCCATGCCCTCTGCAGTGGAAGCGCAGGGTCTCAACCACTGGACCGCCAGGGGAGTCTGAGTTGTCATTTGTTTATCTTCATTTTCAAATTTTGACTAGGAACGCGCCTTTGGTGCTGGCTGATGTTGGCACTACTCTCACTACGTCCCTGGGTGTAATTCCAGGAACAAATGGAGACTATCAGGGATGTTCTGGGCCCTAGGAAGTTCTTATCACATTCTAGACCGTGGGGAGAGGGGAAGCGCCTAAATCTGCACTTTGTTTCCGCTCATGCTTGTGGTTAGGCCTGGGGCACCCTGTCCCCGGGGGCCTTGGTCCTGGACATGCGGATGGTGATGGCAGGGACCGAAGGGGAGGAGCACAGGTGCCAGCCCCGGCTCTTTCGTCTGATCAGATTCAAGCCCAGGGTGGCAGCCTGCGGAGCAGAAGAAGAGATGTAACACCTGGGCAGGTGGCTAGAAAGGAACGTGAGCATGGAAGGAGGGTCCCCACCTGGCCACACACCACAGTCACCCCTGGTGCTGTGCACGGAGAGACGCTTCAGCATTTCTGGGGACTCTGATGCCAGAGTTTCCAGGTAGGAAGTTTCCAGGCGGAGCGCAGGAAATTTCTGTATTTCCAAAAGCACCCTCAAGGCTTCTGCTGCACCATTCGCCCAGCAGAGACACAAGTTTCTAGGAAAGAACCACGAGCTTGGGGTCAGGCAAACCTGGTTTCGGTGACAGCTTTGTCACTTACCTCATGCCCTCTCAACCCCGGTAGCCTTAGGTTTAAAGCTGGCCTGAAACCTACCTCCCTGGGTTGTTGTGAGGATGCATAAGACACGCGAGCAGGTCGCAGGCGCTTTGGCAAAGCCTCGGTGTCCTTCCTCACCCAGCACGGAAAGCCCGCAGTCAGCCTGGCTCACTTGCCTCAGCTTTGGTGCCTCCACCAGCCACTTGCCACCAAGTCCATCCTCGTGGAAGATTTACACAGCCCGTGGCCAAATTGTTATTCTAATTAACAACCACTCCTAAAAGCTTTTACTCTTATTTTGGTTAAAGAGAACTCTTACTTAAAGAGAGTGTGCTTCTTATCCTTGGCAAATCGTTGTAAATTCCTGTGCTCACTGTGATAACTTCTATCCAGATGAACACGTTTGCTCTTAATGCAAGT
Organism: Balaenoptera ricei; assembly: GCF_028023285.1. NCBI lineage: Eukaryota > Metazoa > Chordata > Mammalia > Artiodactyla > Balaenopteridae > Balaenoptera > Balaenoptera ricei. The sequence goes on along the minus strand of NC_082653.1, from coordinate 76,564,683 downwards.
GTCATGTGTAATTTGGGAGAAATTCTATTGTCATTGAGCATTAATTAATGCCCACTTACTGTAAAGTGTTCAGAGACACCAGCGTCAGCCAGATTTGCAAACCACAGAGGGAGGATGGGAGAACTTGGAAGGGGCAGGAGCTGCTAGCCGGGCGGGGTTGTGACTGAAGGGGTGGCCCGGGCAGAACCCTCGGCGGAAAGGGCAGGACCACCGCTCCTTCCAGAGGCAGGCCTCCGCCCCCAGGCCCGGAACACTCACAGCCAGAGGCACCCACACAGCAGGGCCGCCCACCTTCTCTCCCGCCACCTTCCTGACCTCTCTTCCCAGTTGCAGCTGCCCTGGATGTCAGTTCTGACCCTGGTTTCACCTGGCTGCACATGGGCAGCTGGGGGACCACGGAGCATGAAGTGTGATTTGCTTAGAGCCCTGCAGCCTCGCTCCCCTGCCCTGTCCCTCTGCAGCCCGCCCTGGGGACGGAGGCGGCCCGGGAGGCCTGGCAGGTGCAGCTCTAGAAGCTGTCTCCGTCCCTCGGGGAAGCTGTGAAGTCACGTCTGTTCGTTAACATCCTCAGTTTTCTTCAGATGCCTCCTCCAGAAAGGAGTGTGTGTGTGTGTGTGTGTGTGTGTGTGTGTGTGTGTGTGGGTGGGTGTGTGAGTGTGAGAGGTGAGCAGAGCTGTTTGGGGTGAGGAGACAGCCATATTCCCCCTTTACAGCCGGCAGCACAGCGCACTGCAAACTGCAACAGCTGTAGGCCTGTAACTTGCACCTCAGTTTCCTCATCTAGAAAAGGGGTCGTTTTACCCACCTGACAGAATCGTCTTAGTAAGTGGGAGTAAGTGCTGCATCCACATGTGGTGCTTAATAGTTACCGTGTTAAGTCGGCAAGTCATGACGGTAGGCATTTCTCTTTTCTTTGTGTCCACACCTCGGCCACGTGCTCCCTCCCTGCAGCGGGGCTGGGGGGCCTTTCTGCCCGAGGGGGGGGCAGCTCTGAGCGCAGGGCCAGGGCCAGTCACAAAACCACGCGGAAGCAGCTCTGACTTCTCTGGTCCACACCCTGGCACAGTTAACACTCAGTGAGCTGACCGTCGCTTCTTTTCCTGGTGAGGAGGTGTCTGGGCATCTAGTGTTTCCTCCATCAGATGGACTGGAGTGCGCGTGGGATCCGTCGTGGCGGGTGACACGCTGGGCTGTCTCACGGGGGTGCGTCGCTTACAGAGATGCACATGCGTGACTTTTTTTTAATAAATTTATTTATTTATTTATTTATTTATTTATGGCTGTGTTGGGTCTTCGTTGCTGCGTGCAGGCTTTCCTCCAGTTGCGGAGAGTGGGGGCTACTCTTCGTGCCGGTGCGTGGGCTTCTCATTGCAGTGGCTTCTCTTCTTGCAGAGCCTGGGCTCTAGGTGCACGGGCTCAGTAGCTGTGGCTCGCAGGCTGTAGAACACAGGCTCAGTAGTTGTGGCACGTGGGCTCTAGAGCGCAGGCTCAGTAGTTGTGGTACACAGGCTTAGTTGTTCCGCGGCATGTGGGATCTTCCCGGACCAGGGGTTGAACCCGTGTCCCCTGCATTGGCAGGCGGATTCTTAACCACTGCACCACCAGGGAAGTCCCAGATGCATGATTTTAATAGATTCCGGTTAGATATGAGTAACTCAGGTTTTACTGAACGCCGTTTAATCTTTCTCTGTTGATTCAAAGGCCCTTCAGAATCGTCAGCATCACTATGGGGAAGAGCCCTTCTTGTTCCGTCCCAGGTGTAAGAGGCGGTAGAGAATAGAGAGCTCTGCTGGAGCACCCACTGGACTCGTCTTGTCCGCCTCTCGGTTTCCAAGGGCCCTCAGGCCACACCCCTCACATTTCCAGGACACTGAGAGGAGCCTAGAAAAGGCTGAACACAAAGCCTGCCAGCATCTGAACTGCCCCTTCGAGGGCTGCTGCTTCGTAAACACGGGCCCTGGAGCCCTGGGCTCACCTTGCCCTGCCTCTTCCTGAGGCTGTCGCTCCTTTGGGGACCGGGGGCCCGGGGCACCCACAGCAACACTTCAATTCACAGTGAAATGATTCCCTCTGCCTCATGTAATTTAACCTGCCCACATTGCTAAACTTCTATATTACACATTTCTGTCAGGTTGTCAGAAGGAATGATAAGCCTCCTTGAAACGGCAACCTCTGTTCCACGCTAAGAACGTCTCTCCAGGGCCCCCCCAGCCCCCAGTCCTTCTGTACATTTTTGAGATTTTTAGCGTGGCCTCTCAAGTGTAAAGAATACCCTACTCCATGACTCCAGCCTCTTGTTAGCTGATAGATGAAATCTTTTCTTAAGCCGACTCCCTTGTCTATTATGTTTTCGAAATTCAAGGTTTCTCTTAGATTCTTGGATGGCTGCCAAGTGGCCAGCCTTTGTGAGTAGGTGAATTGCTCTTCTCTTCTGCTCCTTAAACAGGAAGTAGTTGTTTTTAGGGTGAAGGAAGGGGAGGTGTCTTCCATCTCCTTCCCTGGGCTTTGTTGACATTTCCAAGCAATTGGTGGGAATTTATTTCTTTGCCCCTTTTCAGGAGTTTCTCCTCGGGGACCGTACCGTAGGAATAAACCCAATGGCGAGCAAGCCATCCTTGCTTGGTGGGTGCTGTGTTTCCCTGCTAGCCTGTGTCACCCAGAATTGGTTGTGCAGCTTCTTGACAACAGTGCTCCTGTACCTGACCCGAGCACGGACCGCGGGCAGGAAGGAGCTCGGAATTGTTCCTCTCTGCGCAGCTAACAAGAGGACATTTCGGAATCTCGGGACAGCTGCCGTGATGGACGTAGGGGGAGACCCAGGCAGAGGTGGCTGCCTGACCCTCTGCAGCTGCTCCCCGCAGGGGCTCGTCAGAAACAGCGTGACGTGGGCAGCTGGCAGTCCGCACATCAGGCAGCTCGGGGCTCTCTCCGTCAGCTGGGTTGCGTGGGTTCCCCTGAGGAGGGGGAGTTAAGACTGGCTTCCATTTAAACCTAAAAGGGCGGAAGGACAAATGCCGTACTCCTACCCTTGTTTGTGATCAAAACCCACATTTTAAGTCATTAGTCATGTGGCTTTTTTTTTTCCCTTTCCCTCATTAGATTCTGAGAGAACAGCTTTGTCCCTGCGTGGCCGTTAGTGATGGGAGAATGATGTCCACTGATCCTTCAGGCGCAGTGTAGTTCCTCGTGGCCGGTCGGACAGCTCTAGGACAGGCATCCGGGAGAAATGAGAGACGTTGGGGTCTCAAAACAGGGAACTTCCACTCTGGGTGTGAAGTGTGTGTGTTTCTCTGCAGAGTTCCCGGCCTGTGAGAGGACATTCGTGTACTTCACGCCCATGTCACCAGGACAGTAGCTAAGCTGTATGAGTCCAGATTCAAAACAAGCCCCGGCTCTTTTAAAACTCCAGGTGGGCTGTGTCCACAGAAGGCATTTTTACCAGTGTTCTCAGTTACTTTTTGGGCACCATCCCGCCATGTAACCTGAACCTAAACTCAGACAAGGCACTGTTTGTTTTGCACAATACAGAGTCTGATCACCTGGACTTCATTACCTGCAAAACTGAAGTCATAAACGCAGTGCCCCAGGCTCCTGTGCAGCTTAGTGGTGATGGGCCAGGTGTCGGAATGTGGACCTGGGAGCTTCCTCTGGGTCCGTGGGGGAGGGGCCACACTGCACGTTCAGTAAGATTCTGTGTCAGCCACAGACAGCAGAGCAAGGCTGAGTGGCAGGGGGTCTCCTGATCCTCACAGGACCACTGGCCCCGCCCTCAGCGTGCCCTCACTGTTTCATGACCATGAGTCCAGTTTTTACGACAGGAAGATAAAAGCTCTAAAGGAAGGGGTGCAGGGAGAGGCTAACACTTAGCAAGCGCCTCCCCTCCCCGCCGTGGACGGACACCCTGCAGGTGTTAGTCTGTTCGATGCTTACCACAGTCATGTGAGATGCGCACGAGGGAATCGCCCCCTGACCAGTGGGGCTCAAAACCAGGATTAGAGGCAGGGCTGCCCAGCTCTGAAGCCCGCCCACTTTCCCGTGTTGCTAGATCTTCTCTCAGATTCCCCAGAAGTCTCTGTGCAGTGCTGCAGGAGACCCAGGGAGGGACTGGAGAAGTGCGGAGGGCTTCCCAGCCGCAGGACCATATCCTGAGAGGTGCTAGCCGGAGCGGGGGGGCCCGCCTTGGCTCCTGAAGCACAGTCAGAGCCGCCTACCTGCTGGGAGCCCAGGTATAATGTGCTTCATTTCCTTGTCTGTAAAGTGGGCTCAGAGTGGCCACACCACAGGTGTGAAGACTTGGGAGCACTCTGGCTCTGTGCCTAGTTGGTGCCCGGTCAGTCCTGCATTTCTCCTCTCTGCAAAGGTGCAGACTCATAGAATTATCCAGCGTGCCCAGGAGAAACGGGGTAATTGGTGCACCCGGTGGCTAGTGAGCCCTGTGGTCCTGAAAGGAAGTGGGTAAGTGGCGATGGATAAGTCTAGCAAGGTATTTGGTGTCAGGTGAAAAAAGACTTTGAAAACCCACTGGTTTGGTTTGGTTTGGTTTGGTTTGATTTGGTGGAGAAACGGGATGATGAGATTCTCTTTGGGGGAAGATGACGACAGTAGTTGAGGGTCAGAAGAGTCACCCTGAATGGTTTGTGTAGCTTGAAGGCAGAAAGAGGGAAGTCTTATTCTCAAGTGGCACGGGGCGGGGGTGGGGGGGCTGTTGTATAACTCCTCAGTTTCTGGAACAACGCCTCTAATAATAACAATAGGAACACTTTGAATTGCTGCAGAAATTTGCTTCTAGAATGTTTGTAGTTACTCTCCCTTTTAACCTTTAAACCACCCCTTTGAGATGGGGAGGACACAGGGATTCTTCTCAATTACATACCACTGTGAGCTTGACTAAGTTATTCGAGGTTGATTATGGGCTCAGCGGTGGAATCTGAGTGTCTGCATCCCCACCCCAGTCTCCCACCGTTTCCTCTCACCTGCACATCCTGTTTGAGGCTGTTCTTTTCTCTCCAAGGCCCTGTGGTGGTAATGATAACATTGATAATACTAATAATGATCGTAAGAACAGCTATCGTTCACAGAGCATTTACTTACTATGTGCCAGGAATTTGCTGCTAGTTTTGCTTTGTTTTGTGTAATTATTATCTCCTCTTTACAACTAAGAAAATTGAAACATAACGTGATCACTGACGCAAGGACACATAGCAAGGATGTGGTCAGATGGGGCCGCACCCCTCCTGGGTCTCAGTGGCCCCTTTGCCAGGTGAGGAGTTATCTGTAATTTCACTCAGTCCTCCCTGGAGTCCGGGGACAGGTGGAGGTGGGCATGGGTTGTCATGACATCAGGGGCCTGACCCTGCTTCAACCACAGTAGCTTGATTTTTTTCTTTAGAGGTCACAATCATTGCTCTTTTTTAAATTAAATTAAATTTAATTTAATTTTGTTCATTGAAGTACAGTTGATTTACAATGTTGTGTTAGTTTCTGGTGTATAGCAAAGTGATTCCATTATACATATATATTCTTTTTCATATTCTTTTCCATTATGGTTTATTATAAGATATTGAATATAGTTCCCTGTGCTATACAGTAGGACCTTGTTGTTTATCTGTTTTATATATAGTAGTTTGTGTCTGCTAATCCCAAACTCCTAATTTATCCCTCCCCCTTTTCCCCTTTGGTAACCATAAATTTGTCTTCTACATCTATGAGTCTGTTTCTGTTTTGTAAGTTCATTTGTGTCATTTTTTTTTAAATTTTATTATTTATTTATTTAATTTTTGGCTGTGTTGGGTCTCCGTTTCTGTGCGAGGGCTTTCTCTAGTTGAGGCAAGCGGAGGCCACTCTTCATCGCGGTGCGCGGGCCTCTCACTATCGCGGCCTCTCTTGTTGCGGAGCACAGGCTCCAGACGCGCAGGCTCAGTAGTTGTGGCGCACGGGCTTAGTTGCCCCACAGCATGTGGGATCTTCCCAGACCAGGGCTCGAACCCGTGTCCCCTGCATTGGCAGGCAGACTCTCAACCACTGCACCACCAGGGAAGCCCTGTGTCATATTTTAGATTCCACATATAAGTGATGTCATGTGGTATTTGTCTTTCTCTGTCTGACTTACTTCACTTAGTATGATCATCTCTAGGTCCATCCATGTTGCTGCAAATGGCATTATTTTATTCTTTTTTATGGCTGAGTAGTATTCCACTGTGTATATATACCACATCTTCTTTATCCATTCATCTGTTGATGGGCATTTAGGTTGCTTCCATGTCTTGGCTGTTGTAAATAGTGCTGCTGTGAACGTTGAGGTGCACGTATCTTTTCAAATTAGAGTTTTCTTTGGATATATGCCCGGGAATGGGATTGCTAGATCATATGGCAACATAGTAGCTTGATTTTTATCTGTTTCATAGATTGGCCTTTCTCAAAAGAGTTTATTCAGAAAAGTGTTCTTCAAATAGGTTTTAAAAAGTAATTTTTTAAAGCAATTAAAAAGAAGTTGGAATGATAGATAAATAATAGGCTGGCTAGATGGAATAGATACATGATAAAGCAAGTATAATGAAATGTTAATGGTAGAATATTGGTTTAGGGTATATGGGTGTTCACTGTAAAATTCTGTCTACTTTTCCGTATTTGAAATTTTTCATAATGTTGGGGGAGAAACTGAGTAGATAATTTCTAAAGGTCCTTCCATATTTTTAAAAAATGCAGTTCCCTGTGCTTCCCTCTATGTACCATTGTCGTGTCAGTGTACAACTATGAGAATGTGGTAGACCAAGTCATTGTTGGATTGTGCCATTAAAAAAAAATCTGCTGAGGAAAACAGAATCAATCATCAGTCACTTTCTTCTCCACCTACCTACTCCCAAATTTGGAATCGACAGGTTTGGTTGGTTTCAGACACGCCCACGGGAAAGCTGTTAAGTCTGTAGTTCTCCAGATGAAAGATGGGTTTAGGTATAAACATCTCCTATTTCAGGGCAGTGAGTCGTTTTGGATCTGTCCCTAGCAGAGGTTTCTTGAAGCTCTCCAGCCCCCAAAAAGACACACTGTTCCTATTCACTCACTTTGGCAGAGCTTTAGGAAGAAAGAGGAGAGAAACACTCACCCAGTAAGATCTAGAAGCCTTGAGAAAACCCCAGCAGAGGGCAGAATCTTTATCCTTGGGGGCGTGGTCCTAGCTCTTTGTTACAGTTCAGTCTTCCCACTGAAGTCTCCCTTCAGCATGCAAGGGAGTTTCATGCCCCCTTGCTAGGGCCATAGAGCACATGTTGCAATGCACGATGAATGGACTTTGTCCAGCTGGTTATTAGAATAACCTTGTCAGCACTTTGCAGGGAGTTTATCAAGGAGTTTTGCCAAACTATGATAAAGCAGCACATTGAGCAGCCTCTGATGGCTGATAAGCTCGGGAGTGCCCGTTAATTGACAAGAACTGCGCTTGTCGATCTTTTGAGGCCGTGGAAGTGGATCTCTGGTCTTTTCCTCCCTCCCGCAAGCCTTCCTCCACCGCTCTTTGGTAGATTCAGCATGGCCTTGCATCCGCATCAAGCACACCTCCCACCTTTGTTCTCGTGTGTTCACTGAGTAATTAATCTCATTGTGCTAGTATGGAAATAGTCTATTAAACACGCAGGCAGGACAACATGGAGAGGGAGGGAGGAGGATGAAGACTGGCAGAGGGAGGGAGGGGGGAGGGAGGGAGTCGTGTGCTGGTTTAATTGGTTCTTTCACCTAATGATAGTTTGTCAATTAAGGAGATACTTAGAGAAAGTGAAATTAATCCATATGGGTCAAAAGCAGCTATTAATTTTTAATCAAAACAAAATGTTCAGCAAATTGTAGCTCTGCTCAGTACAAATGCAAGCATGCCACCAGCCTCTTCCTGAAGGATTTGGGAGCAGTCACAAGAAAGGGCGGGTCGGGGCGCTGTTAATTTAGAAAAGATGTGCCTCCTCATACAGCCCCTCCCACCCCCCAGTGAGCTCCTCACAGCCTCCTCCATCTCGCTTCTGCAGCATCTGTTGGCAATGCCTGACACACAGTAGGTACTCAAGGATGTTGCTTTTCTGGAACTCTTTGAATCCCTATTATGTGTATCACTTTGAGGTATTTCAAGTAGGTTCTAGGCATAACATTTATCCTTTTAAGAACTTCCAGTCTGGTTGAGGAAATATTTGTGAATCTGTTGCAGAATCACAGATCAACTCTGCTAATCTCTGCACTGATACAGTGCAGTAGGCGTCATGTTTTTAATCCCCATTTGAGAGGAAGGTCACTGAGGCACAGGAAGTTTAGATGACTTGCCCAGAGTCTCACAGCAAGTACGGTTAGTCTGCTAGAGGCTTGCATTACCCAATATTGTAAGTGCCCCAGTGGTCCCAAGAGAGCTGGTGAGAGGCAGTGATGAAGGCTCCTGGATGGTGGGTAAAGGCTGAGCTGATTTTGGAAGGTGCAGGGAAAGATGCTTCCAGCAGGAGGAATGGTAAACAGCACAGTTTTGGGGGAAAGGAGTGAGCTTCTGGGTAACTGGAATATGAGGTTGGCCAGATTAGGCAGGTCTAGGTTAATATATTTTCAGGATCTTGAATGCCAAGGTGAGGAATTTTTGTTAGGTCACCCTGAAGTTTCTTATTGCCTATAGGTTGTTTTCCAGTATAGGGGAAGCTCCCTTTCTCCCATTTCAGCACTTGGGCATCAAGCTCTCTTCATTATCACTCTTACCTCCTCTGCCTCCCTCCATCTGGCGTCTTTCTTTTCATTTATGGCATTCTTAGCTTCTTTTGCTTCCCATTTAAAAAAAGACAGCAGGAAAAGAAAAAAAAAAAAAAATCAGGAAAGTACACCACCCAGCCTATTTCTACCAACTTTTAGAGATTGAATGAGGCTGTCTTCACCTACTTTCTTGTCCCCAGCCCCAGTTTGGTCCTTGGACTTTGAGAGGAAAATACAGCAGGAGGACTTACCCCCAGGGAATGTTCTTCTGCCTCTGCCTGCTGACAAGAAAGCAGGCCGTAGGACTGTTTGGCTCCCTGACATTGGTAGTGACGTGATTTAGGGGCATCGGGAGGGACTGTTTCCCAAGGGCACCTCTTCAGGCTGCTGACAACTGCCTGAAACCTGTCACTAGGGGCAAAACCTGTCATTTCTCACAGAGAGATCAGGCTGCAGATGCAGAGAGCCTGGGACGAGCAACGGGGTGTACTAAGTTTCTTCACGTTGGCTGGAAGAAGCTGGGGACAAGTCAGGAGAGGGAGAATTCTTTGGATATTTTCTTCTTTGCTTCCTCAGTGCTTTATCACCTGGCCTCTCTGGGTCACTGGGCTGGTGATAACTGGTGGTAATTTGCTGGGAAACAGCAGTGGACGGTGCCGTGACAGCACAGGAGGTGATGGGGGAGTCGAGGGCCCATGTGAAGAGGATGTCCAGCCCTCACATTCTGGAGCAGTCTCGTAGGTGTTGCTGTAAACCAGGGAAGTGATAGGATCACCACCAAGACTGTGCACAGAAGTGCAGAGCTTAGAGGGGGCCTGAGCAGGGGTGCTGGCCAACCTAGGGGAGGCGAGCCACGGCTGTCTGCACATCTGGGTACCAGGGGGTGGGAGGAGGAGTTCCAGGAAGGCTGCTTGCTGGAGGAGACAGACTGATCAGGGCAGCACGGTGAAGACTTAAGTCCTGGAGGTAGGAGGAAGGAGGCAGATGGTACAGGCAGTGAGCTCATCCCGTCTTCTGGACCTGGAAGAGAATGGAGAAAACAGAAGTAGCTGACTCTGTGTGGTTCATGGTAAAAAACGGAATTTGGGTTTCTTGACCAGCACTAGCATTAGACTCTTAACCAGCAATGGAACACATCTTGTCTGGGAAAGTGAGGTTTCTCAGAGGGATACTCACCTGAACAACACGTCCCTTGTGCTGACCAAGAGGAAGAACTCCTGGATTAACCACGGCACCAGGTGTCTGGGAGAAATTGTTATGTCACAGGAAGGAGGAGATTTTTGGTGCCTAGTGATTAATATTAGCTGATAATGTTAATTATGTAGTACTTATAATCTTGCCTATCCATCTGTAAAGGCTCGGAGCATTGTTGTAGTGAAATTCAGTATCTTCTATGTGAAAGGCAGTTTAGCTAGTCACATCTGTCTTTTGTACATTCACTTATTCTTTCTTTTGACAGATGCTGATCAAAACCTACTGTGCGCTAGATCATAAAGTGGGCTCCAGGGACACAGCCACAAACAGAATGGCCATGGTCCCTCGCTTAAAATTTAGTGTGAAATACAGCCTTTAAAATCACTAGTCTTCTTTATTGGTTAAGATTTTCTTTGTGGACAAATACATGATTAATTTTGTAGCTATTCCATGCACATATGAATAAAATCAATAATTTCTTTTCACAGTTAAGGAATATCTAAATATCTATTAAATAAGATGTATTGATTTTAAAAATTGGCGGGAGACAACGACATTAAGTAACAGATGAATGTGTGTGTGCGTGTGTGTGTGTGCGCGCACACGCACAGTCACAACCTTGAAAAGACCAGTTGGGAGTCAGGGTAGCATTTGAGGCCGGGATGGACATGATCCGATTCGTCCTTCAACAAGCTGACTCTGGCTGCTGTGTAGACAGTGGACTGTGGCAGGCAGGGCGGATGCAGAAGTCACGAGACTCCCTAATGTCCAGGTGAGAGACGATGGTGATGCAGGTGGGCAGCTGTGGAGGTTGAGAGAAGAAAAGGGACCCTATTCATTTGGGAGATCAAATAAGCAGGACTTGATTATTTGATGGAAGATAATGGGAAACAGCTGTCTACTTCCTAGGTTGGTTGTGGGAACTAAATGAGATATTATTAGCTTCGTTTTACAGATAAGGAAGTAGAGACTCCAAAGTGATTGAGACAAAAGTCTGCCTCTGAGCTCCCCATTGCACCGTCCGTGAAAGTGGGGTACACAGAGGTGGGCTTACCAGGAAGCTGTGGAGTTTAAACCTCAAGCCACTTCACTTGCCAGGACCTCTTCCAAAACCTAACACCTAATCTTACATTCATAACTTTTTGTTGTTTTTCTTCAAAAGCACCCCCTATAGGTGTTTAAACTTCAGCCTCCACAAAACCTCTATCTTCCTCTAGCTGAGTAAATATGACTCGGTTGAGTAGGACTGAGACTTGATGGGATGAAACCTAGGATGGGAATCTGACATGATACTTGGGGAAAGTGTTGATTTTAGGTGGGGATCATTTGGGAGAGAAAAAGATGCCATATCGAAGGTGTACATTTAACATTTCTTTCATACTTTATTTATTGAATACTCCCTTTTGTCAGGCACTGTATTTGATTTTTTTAAATAATTTTTTTTGCTATTATCTGATGTAAACCTTGTGTGACCCCCTGAGATGGGTGCTTTCATTATCCCCATTTGATATGTGAGGAACCTGAACCCCAGGGAGATTAAATAAATGACCAAATTATCATTACTAAGTAGGTGAGCTGGGCTGGCTTCTATAAGGCCTGACTTAGAAGCTTGAGGCTGTCCTTAACCCCCACTGCTGGCAGGACTGTTGTCCAAAGCCAGACCCTCAGATAGACTCTAAACTTACATTATTAGCATTTCATCTCCTAGAGGTTAGAGGAAGCAAGGTCTAATTCTGCCCTGCTCCCGCTGAAAAAATAGTTGTTTGGTGAAATATCAGCAGGAGAAAGTAAGCTTTCCATCTTCAGATTAAAAGATTGAGACCATGTCTGACACATGCTGAAGACGAAGACAAGATTCTGAGGCTTAAGGGGTTTCAAATATTCTCTGAGGAAGAAGACAAGCCCTGGAAGGTTTTCACCATACAAGTAGTATAATCTGATTTGGATCTGTGTTTTAAAGAATCACCATAGGGTAGTAATAGGCTGGCTCTTCAAGTACAGCATAAGACACATATGGCTTAGAGATAGTAGATGGGAAAAGTGACCTAGAGATTTTAGTGAAGACTTAACCATAATCTTGGCAAGAATGTCATTTGCTTGAGGAAAAGCTAACAGTATTCAATGTTGTATTGTATTTATAATGGTCAATGAGGAATGGTTTTTACCCCATGCCCCCCTCACCCTCCTGCATCTCTGAAGTCTGTTAGGATAAGAACCTAGTTAGTGGTCTGCCGAGCTTCCCTATGACCTCAGCGTCTTACTGAAGTGGTCATTACCAGCCCCACCTAGCAGTCTCTAGACTGTAAACCACCCAGCAGAGAAAGAGGAACATCAGAGGACCAGCTGCCATATTTGGCCATCCAGACTCTGCTATTGAAACACAAACCCAGGAGACAGGGCAGAAGGAAGTGGGAACATTCAGTGTAAAGAAAGCCTCATGGTTAAGATGATCACTGGATTGAAGGTCTGCTTGATGGAGGGGATTAAACTTGACCACGGTGGCTATTACTGCAACAGTTTTCTATTCCATATATAAAATATATTTCTTATGGTCAACACTGTCTCAGCATATCCTGGGCAACACAGGATTGGAGGTATGTAAACTGAGACTGGACAAGCTTTAGGTATAATTATGTAGAGATTTAAGTCAGTAAGCAGACACAATGCAGTGTCTGAAAATAGGAGAGAGGGTAGGAGTGGAGAGAATCATGAGGATAAAAAGGGCAGAGGAAGGGAAGCCCATGGGTTGTGGATGTGGTCTTTATCCCTAACCCCAAAGGGAACAGCCACATTGGCTTGGTTCTCTCCCTGTTCCCCATTTCTCTTGCCCTCCAGCCAAACCAGCAACAAACGGCATTGTATAGTAGTGTATGTCAGAAATAAAAGCCGTGGGGATCTGACCCCCGGCAGTGTGTTTTCACCCTGTGAATCTCCTGGATATCTTTACAGGGAATCATTCCTGGGGAAGGGCAGGCTGGAAATAATATAAGGAGATCAAGAAGGAAGTCAAGCAAGTGACACCTTTAAACAGGCGAAGCGAAGCAGGCTCTTCCCCCTTGGGACAGTTAGAGTTATGCAGGGCTGTAATTAACCCAGCAGCCCACTGGATATGTCTGTTTCACCTCGCAAAGGCTGTTGAAAGAAGGATTCTTGAAGAAAGAGGTTCCAATTCAAATGGTATTTGAGTCAGTCCCTCGTTGGATATACTGTTTCTAGAGTTTATGGCTATAATCAACAAAACATGGCCATTCTTTCATGCAGGTTTTTCTTATGACTTTCCTAGTACTGACCTTTAAACAGAAAGAAAAAAGACATCCAGAATTGGCTGGGGGTAGGATAGGGAGAAAAAGAGAGAGAGATATGGCTGGGATCAAATTAAGGACTTTGGTTTCCTTCTCAGGATCTTGAAAATGTTAAAGGAGCAGGTGGGTCATTCTTTCATACATTGAGACTCTGATATATGTAAGAAAATTGTCAGTTTTGTATTCAAATATCCCCAAAGTACTGAATTGGCCTCCCTAACTTCAATTCATTTTTTTTTAACAAATATTTTTTGCATGCCTCCTCTGTCAGGCACTATTACAAACACTACAGATGTGACTAGAGCTAATAGTGGGGAGAGATAGACAAAAACACATAAATATGTAGACTAACTAGCATATTAGACGATGTGTTGTGTTATGATAGAAGAAAAATAGCAGGGTGGGAAACAGAGTAGGAAGGGATGTCATGTTACATACGGACAAGGAGGGCCTCACTGAGAAGGTGACGTTTAAGCAAAGATCTGAAGGAGATGAGACATGGATGTACGGGCGGGGGTTGGTTGCGAGGACTGGAAGCATCCCAGGCAAATTGTGCAAGAAATGCAAGGCCTCAGGGAGGAGCGTCCATGGTGTGTTTGAGGAATAGCAAGAAGGCCAGTGGGGTTACAGCGGAGTGAGGAAGGACAGGACCAGTCGGGGATGAGGGCAAAGTGGGTTGTTTGGGGTTTTTTGGGTTTTGCTTTTTTTTTTTTTTTTTTGGTTTAGGGGAGTAACTATACAATCTCAAAACTTGAAGGCGCATTAGGGGGGCTGTCTCCTGCCATGAGTCTCACCAGTCACTGTGAATGGTTGAACGTGGAGAAGCAGAAAGTTTGCGTGTGTGACTCACTGGTGGATGTTTTATTGGTACGTGTTCTAAAACATTCTTTAAAATAATTACCGGCCCCTAAAAACGTGTTTGTTAGCTACAATGAGGAGAGCTTTGTTTAAAGGAGTTAGGGAAACTCACCATCCATAATCAAGATTTCAACACACCAGTCTGCATTTTTAGGGTAATATCTCTGTAAGTAGAAACAGGCGTATCTGGAGAAAGACATTAGTTTCTGAGGTCTGGCCAGCTCCTGTTCTTACCCCTCTGTCATCTCTGATTGGATTAGACGTCACAGAAAATGCCTCAGATCCTTGTTTCATGTTAAGTTTAACCCCTCCAGTTGAATACCATCCTTGTGGAGCTCAGCGGAGAGAAATTAAATTTCTCTCACCAGAGCCATGGCACTGACTGAGGTATCAAGGGTCTACATCAGTAAACTTGGTCAGTTACAAGATGTATGTCCTTCCCGAGGCTCTGTAGCTGTTAAGTTGGCTCTTTCCAATCACGGTCTGATCTTTCATTTTAATGTAATGCAGTTAGACAACCTAGTTATTCAGGCATAGACTTCTCTGGTTTTCATTATCCCTGAATAACATTTGATGCTGAAATGGGGAAGACGGGAAGGAGGGGGAAGGGGAGCCCAGCATTTTTCACAGCTTGTGTGAAATGCTTAATATTTGAAAGTCTTTAAAATATACTGTACACAGACATTCCAGTTTTATAAGACTAACATAACATGTTCAAAAGTTTTATGAATTTCAGCATGTAACGAGAGTCCACGTTGGCCTGTTTTAAATAAGCCATAATGGCCTGGCAGCAAACCTGCATAGTTAGCAAATGCCTCCTCTGTTTATGAGCAGCCATTCCTCAGCAGGTCACTACAAAATACTAGCTTTATCAGTTTCCGTGGCCTCTGTAAGCCAGTCTGTGTGCCGATTTCGGCGTGATTCTGGTTTTACAAGCCCGAAACCAAGGGCATCACAATAAGGCGATACTGTGCTTGTGCTTTGATTTCTTTTTTTTTTTTTTTTTATGTATGTCTGTATTATTTTTAATTTTTATTTATTTATTTATTTATTTTTGGCTGTGTTGGGTCCTCGCCTCTGTGCGAGGGCTTTCTCTAGTTGCGGCAAGCGGGGGCCACTCCTCATTGCGGTGCGCGGGCCTCTCACTATCGCGGCCTCTCTTGTTGCGGAGCACAGGCTCCAGTAGCGCAGGCTCAGTAGTTGTGGCTCACGGGCCTAGTTGCTCCGCGGCATGTGGGATCTTCCCAGACCAGGGCTCGAACCTGTGTTCCCTGCATTGGCAGGCAGATTCTCAACCACTGCGCCACCAGGGAAGCCCTTTGTGCTTTGATTTTAACGAAATGGCATGACTCTGAGTTGCTTGAGAATATGCTCAGGCCTCTTATATCCCATTGGGAGGCTGGGTCTCCAAGTGCCTTTCACAGCACAGGGCCGCGCAGAGCAGGGTCACCCTTCCTCCTTGGAGCCTAGTGTTCTCAGAGCCCAGAAGATGTATTTTTTACTTCCTCAGGGTGACAGCCCCTCAAGTGATGCTTTTTTAGATGAGGATCTCCTTTCCATAAAAGTCAAAACACAAAACGTGCCGGGGCAAACCCAGTTCTGGCCCGTCAGCCCTCCTGTGTCTCATGTATCAGGCACAGTCGTGTTTCGCAAAGGCGAGGGCCCTGTGTCACGAGCCCCCGCGCTTCAGGGGAGTTTGCTCGCTCCCCTGATAAAACCACACCGCTTCTCCCACAGGGCAGAGGAGAAAGATGTTCTGCGTGTTAAAAGGCGGCTCAGCCTTCGAGTGCGAGTTCTTCTGCCCTTGGATTCACCTTGGCCCCGCCGACCCCTCAGGAATCAGCAGCCACGTCGCAGACTGGTTTCAGGGGACGCTCCAAACCCCTTTGCGCTCCGGCATCAAAAGCTCCTCTAATTACAAATAGTGCCATAGGGAACAGGCTGGAGCATTGAAATAAGACTGATCTAAAGGCTGCGGGCCAAAGACTTCACACAGAGGGTAACATAGTTAGGAAATCTGACTCACGAGATAAAGTTCACTCCCTTTCATTGCGGGGCCCCCACCGGCGTTCTGGCCTCGCCGCAGTCGTCACGTGTAAGCCCGGCCTCCCCGGGGCCCGCGGTCCAGTCCTCATGCTTCCAGAAGCAGACTCCAGAGTCTCCCAGAGAACAGCAGAAGCTTTCTTCCTCTTTGTCTTAGAACACTGCCCCCCAAAACTTCCTTTTAACATTTAGAGCCCCCTACACATCCTTTGAAAGCTTGGCTTTGGTAAGTCTCTACTCTTCATTTTGAGATAAGGAATGTATAAGTATAACCACCCATGGCGTCATGTGAGACTCCCTTATATTTACCTCATTTATTCGTGTTTAGGGGAGGCACTGTGCAGGGTGGGCAGTCAAGTTTAAGCCCTTGTTCACGATCATGATTTTTTTGCCTTTAGTTATATTCCCTCTCAGTCAGTGACATCCCCAGAGATGTCAGAACTCATGCAGGAAAACCCATTTAATTAGGACCCACTGCGGGAAACCAGGAAACAGATCCTAAAGCACTTTATGGCGGAAGCTGTTGATCAGGAAACGGGATATTGTCCTTTCCCGCGGTCTAGGTCTGGCTCGAACTCCTTCGGGGAGATCTGGGAGCCTGTCTCCATCTCCACTGAAATGGAGCCTGTAACCTTCTTCCAGTCAGGTTACCCCAGAGGGCAGTGACATCTAGATCTGCTTTTTTGTTTGTCGTTCTCTTTTTGAAGACGTAGGCGGCAGGCCTTTAGCCCCTGGAATCTCTGCCCAGAGGCCGGGCATGTTGGACATTCGCCAGTCTGATGTACGCGGGGCCTCCCGTCCATGCTCTGTCTGCTGCCCCTTGGCCAGATGGCGAGTTACTAGGTTTTTCTTCGAGGCAGACAAACCTTACCTATCCTTAATGTGCACACTCTTCAGTTGGGGAAGAGGGGAACTGATTTAATACGTGTTCTCGAGTGGGATTGAATCCAGTCTTTTCTATCCTTCATCCTGGGCTCAGGTCCTGTGAAGCGCCAGCCCCCCTCCCCCCGCCCCGAGCCAGAATGATCTCTCCCCGCCTCCATTAAACCATAGCATTTTCTCTACACCTTTTTTTTCCCTTCATAACATTGACTGCTCTTATTTCTAGTTAGTGCTTTTCATCCTAGTGTTCCAAGCTCCATTTAAGGACCTAAATGGCTGGGACCACATCTTCTACTTATTCCCCTCACAGCACTTACTCATTTATAACTTTGTTAATTCTCCCCAAGGTGCCTCACACACAGTGCTGTTCAATTACAGCATTTTTACTAAGTCCATTTGAAAAGAAAGAGGCTACCAGTGGGTAAAGCGCTGTGCTGAATCCTTCGAGGGGCCCAGGAAGTGTGAATGAGACTCTCAACCCTCAAGGAATGTATAGTCTCAGGGGGGATAAAGAGGATATGACAAAACTACGTGAAAAGTCAACTAATAATACGGTTCCATACAGGATCTGTGTTCAAAAAGGATAAGTGCCAATGATGATGACCGTGAGAGCTTGCACGTGTTTTGCCCATCCCCATGACACCTCTGGAAGGTAGATGGCACTAGGCACTCTTAGTCTAGTTCCCTTGTCTAGGGAGTGAGGGTAAGTGACTTCTCCGAGGAGGTGGGGTGAGGAGGGCTGGAATTCAGGCAGCCTCGTGTGCCCCAGCGCGAGAACCACACTGTGTCTCAGAGACTCTGCCTCTCCTCTCTCTCTCACTGCCCGTGTGCCCTGCTTGATGCCAACCCTATAGATGTATTAAGGAAGTTAAACGTATTGCTCACTGCCATTAAACAAGATCACAGACAGAGAGTCTTTTGAGCAGTGATGACACTTTGCTGTTTGAACCAGAAAGGAATTGTCCAAAGACAATTAGTCCCTTGACACATGAGTAAATTAGAGTTATCACACACTGGTTGTTTGTTAAAATGGCATAAAAGTACACGCCAGTTTTTCTAAGGCATGTGCTGAGTGGACTGTTCCCAGAGATTTTAAAGTGGCGATGAGATTGCCATCTGGTTTAGGTATTCATCTTCACGAGGTCAGAAGGCCAGAGTAAATGCCCTTCTGAGGTGCTCAGACTACGGTGTGTCCACCTGCATTGTCATTAACTATCTCTGTAGTAACAGACCTAGGTTCAGATTCCGGGTCTACCACTTAAAAGCTTGGTAGCCTGCTTAGTTAACTTCTCAGAGCCTATTTTCTCATTGGTAAAACAAGCACGATAATGCCTATCTCAGAAAGTTATTGAAATGATTAATTATGGTGAGTGTAAACACCAGTGCCTGATAATACTCAGTAACTATGGTCGTTGTGAGTATATTATTTTATTTTATTTTTCCCCCTTAAACGTCGCCTCTATCATCTCCATCACCCCCATTATGTAGAAAATAACTTCCAAACCTCCAAAGGAAGCCTTCTGCCGAAATTTAAATCAAAGATAGAACTCAACACTTTGAAAAGGAGTATTTGCTAAAGAACAAGCAGGCATTTATAATTTCTGATATTTAATACCTAATTACGCATCTTCCCAAAAGTCTCCAGTTGTGGAGAATATGACAACAGATCAGGAAGTGTGGCATGTGAGTATATTATTACATCCCTTCCTGAGCCATAGAACTTGAACTTACATTCAGAGCCGGAGACCCCAGAACTCTTCCCCAAAAGGGAGCAATTTAAGAGAGTTGAAATAGCCTCTCCTTTCAGGGAGGATGCCAAGTCTTTTCTGGGTTTCCTGTGAGTCCTAGAGGATAGGCTATTTGGATAAGATCTAGCTGCTTTGACCTGTGGAAAGGAATTGCCATGCACACTCTTTATGTTGACCTCCTAGCCCCCCTGGACAGTTCCAGACTGGCTCCAGGCCTTGTGAGAAGAGTGCTGTCCTCTCTTGTAGAAAACATTCCTTTTAAACGAATCAGTTTTTGACCACCTCTTCCTTTCCCAGGCATATTTTTCAGTTTCCAACAGTGGGATCAGTGAGGGGCGGTGACAGAGCCATCATGTAGATGAGTTCCAAGATATCATCTTCTCGTTTAAAGAAAGACAGGCATACCAGATTTGCCTACCTGTTCCCAGGGAGGGAGAAGAAACGGCAGGCAGGTGGTGTGGAGAGAAAACCACACCCAGAAGTCACTTTTCCAGCCTCCCTCAATTCCTCGGGAGGAAACTAACCTTGAGTATCTTCTTCAAGGTTAAGCTCCCTGAGAGTGGATGGAACCTGGCCAGAGGCCGTGAACTTTGCACAGAGGGCATCCTCAGAGGGTCACTGCCCTCCCATTACTCTGCCAGCACGTACCTGATTTGGTTGACATTTCCATAATTAATTTATAACATCAGTAACCCTGAGATGAGCCTATTTATAGGTTTGTGCAAGCTGGGTAAGAATATAGATTAAATCTTGGGTCATTAACATACTTTAAGTACTTGGGAGAGTTTTGTGATTGTCAAATAATATGATTAAAAGGCCTCCACGCTTGGTATGTACTGGCAATCCACAAGTTTACTTCCCTTCCCAAGCTCAGAAACAACAAAAGAGCAAAAAAAAAAAAAAACTGTACACCCCTCCCAACCACCAGAGATCTTGGGTTGTCATCGGGAACAACTTTATCATTCCACCTGCCCCCGAACTTGACCCGGGTAGGCAGTGATGGCCCGAGTGAGTGCCTGACAGCTGCTGCCCCACAGCTTGAGGATCCCTGAGACTTGGTCCTGACCCTCAATAAAATAGCATGCGTGTCCCCAGCAGTCCTGCCGGGAGAATTGCTGTGACCGTCCACAACAACAGAGATGAGAGTGTGAGAAGGGCAGCCTTTATTTGAAAGGATGTTATTATGTCTCGGACTGCTCTGTGGACCCAATCTTATTTCCTTTCTTCCTTTTTATGTTCTGTTGTTCTGGTCGTTACTTTTTTGAAAAATAACACGCATTGCTTTTCTATTATAAAAGTAAGACATTTTCAATATCAAAAATAAAGATCAGTACAGAGAAGAAAATAAAGATCACTCATAATTCCACCACCCAGAAATAACCACTGCTAAATTTCTGTGTATCCTTCTAATATAGTCTTCATTCTGACATCCCACTAGCAGAGCTGCTCTCTAGGCAGGGAAGCCTCCCATTCAAATGCTTTCTTTGGCAGATGTGTTTCCTTTCGAGGATAGCATTGTATGCTCTGGGGGTCAGAGTTTTCCACCAGTAATGAATGACTAGTGCCTCCCCGTCCCACCTTCAGGAGCCTTCTCAGAAAACCACCACCCAGAGATGCGTCCCCCCCCATCTCCTTTCCTTTTAAGTTTACTCAGTCCACCCAACCCTTCATAGCCTTTTTTTCCCCCGTATGTGCATCTGCAGTGACACCACCATGTCATCCACCCCTTCCTTCCTCTTTAAGACCATAATTTCCTTTAAATCTCTCATGAGTCTTTCATGTCATTCTCCAGCGCATTGTTGGTGGTCCTTACTTGTTTTTTACTTTTGCTCTAGTTTTTTTAAAATCTCAAACTGGCTGCAAAACTCTTCAAATCAAACTAAAGTCAGTATGGATAAGATCATCATTAATGATGACACATGTACACAAATAATTACAAATTTTAGTAGTTTTATTTTTTTAATGAATTTACAAACATTGAGCTCCTTGAAAGTAGAGATTAGATATTATTTCGCCAGACCCTTAACACAGTACTTGGCATATTATAAATACTTGATTAATATTTATTGAATTAAGATGAAAATGAAGAGGAAATTTAATTACCCAGTCTACTTTTTTATCTCAGTAGTTTAAGTGCAGACAAAAAGGAGGTCACATAAAAATGATGAAAAAACAGTATCTTAGAACAATTTTTAATGGTATATCAGTGCATTTTTTTGTGCTAAGGTATCACTATTAACCCAAGTGAGGACCCTTTATAATGATTTTTTAAAACCTTGATGATGCCCTTTTCACTTCTTTCCTAAATGAACATTAATATAAAGCCATAAAAATCCCCTTGGAGGGCTTTATGAATTACTGCAGTATAAGATGGGGAAAAGGCCATTTGCAGCCATTTGTTTTATGGAGCTTGATTCTGAAACCTAGCGCCACCCTGACCCTTCAGGGGCATACTCTGAGGCACGGAGCTTTTCTCCAGGACCGTGAGCACTGGACCTTCTTCCGAAACAGCCCCAAACATGTCCTACACGTGCCATTTCCCCCAAGTCAGCAATGTCAACCACGGCCCCGCCCTCCACGAGCAGCCCAGACACATGTGGGGAAGGGGAGCAGACGTTAATAGTGATGCATTGAATAGCTCTTCTTCTGTAATGTAGATTGATTTTCAGTTCGTCTGCATAAATCTCTTTTGCTATATGACTCTTTGGTCATTTAGTACGTGAAAAGAATGATGCCAAAGACTAGACACCTGGCCTAGGTAGGGCATTGGTTTTCAAATTCCTTTTACCAGCTGAGGTGTTCTCTTTCTATTAGACCTGGGATGGGTATGGAAGCCTAATCCATTATAAACAGAGATGGGGGTTTGAGTGCCCGGAGCTTCCCCCCAGCGCTGTGCTAACCCGAAGTCAGCATCTCGGAGATCACTTTGAAAAACCCCCAGGCCTACAGAAACCAAGACAGAAGAGGCTGAAAGGGAGGCACAGGAAAGAAAGAAGTCATGAAAATGATAAAAATAATCGTAGCTTACTTTTTAAGAGGCTTCCTATGTGCCAGGTACCACAGTAAGTACCGATTTGCCTCAAAAAAAAAAAAAAAGGGCAAATTGTGACGTCTAAGGCAGAGTATGGCGTTGGCTTCCTGAAAACACTTGAAAAGGATATTGGATTGTTTGCAGGCAGGCAACAGGCCAGATGATCTTGAAAGATTTCTCTCTCACTACAGTTGACTTTAGCCTCCATTGCTCTGTTGGAATAGTCCTCTCTCAAGTGAGATCAAGAAAAAAATAAGTAGAACAGAAATGTTCACTCTGTGTGTGTGTGTGTGTGTGTGTGTGTGAGATCCAGGTCGTCAGGCACACTGAATTGCACATAAGTTAACACATACACCACAGTAGGTGTACCATTTTACAGGTAATTCAGAACTTTGAGGTAGAAATAGCTCAGAAAAAATGATAAAACAACAAGGTATGTGCCTTTGTCAAGAGAGCTGGCTGTACCCTTGAATGCACATTTTGACAGATCATAAATTCACAGAACAGAGCAAGTGCTTACGCCTCACCTAGTGCCAGCCCCCTCTTGTCTCTTTGGACAAAAGATTGTCCGGACCAGCTCAGCAGGGCGGCCACTTAGTCTTCTCTCCATCTTCATTTCCTGAGCATCTTTGGATGATGCGGTTGATCAGAACCCCGAGACCAGATGCTCCTTCTGTCTGAGGAGCACCCGGTCAGCTAGTCCGTGAGTCAGTCAGCCCACAGCCCCTGTCCGTTCTGGGTCCCCAGTCGGGCTCTCTGTGTGGAAGGAAAGAGGAGGAGGGAGTGGAAGCTCCGGGAACTTAGTGGAGTTGGGAGACTAGTGGGTGGGCTGCCGGGAAACGATGGGCGTGTGGGAGCTCAGAGAGCATCATTTCCAGGCCGATCAGAGAAGGGTTCAAGGAGGAGGTGACATTTAAGCAGCCTCAAAGGTCGGTGGGATTTGGGTAGCTCGGTGGGCAGTACGTGCATTGCTCTTGTTGGCACCACACACATATGACGGCCCTGAGGCGTGTCTAGGGGAGTTGCGAGGTCACACTGAGGAACCCCGTGAAGGGCGCGCCCAGTGTGGACCACAACAAGCGCTGAACGCCCGGCAACAACATTTGGAGCCTTTTAAATATTTTTGAGCAGAGAAGGGACACAAGGAAAGCAGTGAATCTGGTTCAACTATTAACAATAGCCAGATACAAAACTGAGGGCTCAGGGCTTATGTGCCCGCCGAATTGTGGATTTGCTTGGAAAGCACAGTGTGAGGAAAACCCCAAAGACACAAGGTTCTTTCTTTTGGAGCCCTGACCGAGGGAGGCACAAGTGAGCAGTCAGTTCTCTCATCGGACCAGCGTTTTCTAACATGCATAAAGCCGCGTGATGGGTTCGTGGTCATAGCAGGCTTAACAACGAGAGCGAACTGCTCGTCGGGAATTTCTCTTGCAGCATCCTGACTTCCTGCACAGCTGGTGCTGAAGTGGAGGGAGTAGGTCCTGCCGGGTCATCCCCCAAGCCACCTCACATTCAGCACAGTCCCTTTGGGTCCAGTTCACACATCTCACTGGGGCCCATTTAACCGAGCTGGGCCTGTTGCAGACCTTCAGATATTTAATTTGTAAACACTTAATAAAGCACTGTCAGTAGGTCGACTTGTCTTCTCCGTCGGCCTCATCAGAATCAATACATCCCTTGGGTGTTCTGCCGTGATTGTCTGGGCTGGGGAATCTAATAGGATTAAGTGTTTGGGGTCCTATCTGACGCCACAGTCCACAGTCCTAGTTAGATGAGGTTAAAGACTGGCTTGCCATTGTGGAGGCACGACTGCTTAGGGGTCTGAAAAATCATTAAAGCTTGTCCTCTTAAACGTTGATTGTTCCCTGGTGATTTATTGACAAAACACAAAAAAGTGCTCTATACTGCACTCTAATTATATGTATGAGGCCATAAGATCTCATGGGAAATTAAATAAAATTTACAGCTTGATGGTTTTATGCTCCTGGGAGACATACCTTCTTAATAAGATCTTATAGCTGGGAATATTTATGAGGTTAAAGTCCGTAGGCTTGAGCAAAGACCTAACCTTTCCGTGGGAGGGGGAAGGGGGTGCGTTTTGATTTCTTTTAAGATAAATGATTGTAATGAAATTTCAGGGGTTGAGGAGGAAATGTTCAGTGAGACACATCAAGCGTTCCTCCCCGAGACCTCTGGAGGACAAAGCCGAAAGGGCACAGGGACTTAGTGCCACCGTTTATCTCACACAAGGCTCCTGGTGGTCCTCCCCACCACCTAAGCTCTCTGTGGCTTCCTCATCTGATCAGCCCCCATCACAGTCTGTCTGAAAGGGAGGGAAGATCCTAGTTAAGGGCAGTTAGCTAAGAGGTCAAGGAAGGGGAAAGAACTTGAGGCAGGAAAAAGGGGAGAACCAGAGACAGAGAGAATATGAATGGGAATCACACTGATGCACTTGAAACCCTAAAAAGCAGTTTCACATCTTCAGACAGCCCCAAAGGAGTTACTGGACATTGGGACATTTGCTATTTTACGAGATCCCTTTCTCTTTGTGTCAAGGGGTGGCTGGGGCCCAGACCCTGATCCCGTAAGCGTTATAATGTGCTGCTTGGACAAAAGGTCAGAATATAGTAGTGGTGAGGGTGTGGAGGGAGCTTCTGCAGGTGGCTTAAAGATGGGACTTTCTTGACTCTGAAGAGGGTGTTTACAGAGGTGCACATTATAAACTGTCCCCGCAATTTTTGTTACTCTCATCCCAGACTCTACCCTGGACCCGGTTTCCTCATCTGTAAAATGAAGAGTAAGGCTAGATGATTTTAAGGTCCCTTCCAGCTCTAAAATATTATTTTACGGTTCTAGAATTTATGTAGGAGAAAGGCATTTCTCTCCATCCCTTGCGTTAGTCTTCTGAGTGAAAGTGAGATGTCTCATCCATTCAGATAGAGCAGCTCAAGCCCCAGGTCTCAGATAAAAAGAGAAGAAAAAAAACTTATTAAAGATAGCTAAGTTCCCCTGATAAGCAGCAAGTGAGAAATCCCTGATTTAATTTAAATATGATATTTCTGTCTTCATTAATTTAAAGCATGTATATGATAATGTAGCCTTTTTTATTTAGTGGTCTGTCCTGGAGGGAAAGAAAGGCTTGATTGTGAAGCAGAGGGGTAAAGGTTTGGATATTCTTTAATAAAGATGACTATCCCTAAAAATGCTTGAATTATATGGAAGTAAGATTTGTTGCAAGTTACAAATCAAAGCCTGAAATGTCACTTATCTCCTAATGATACTTCTACACAGATTATTAATTTCATTTTAGAAGCCCAATGAATGTTATATTTTACGACATTGATTAAACATCTTGCTGCCATCTACCCATCCATCCTTTTCGTTTTCAAAAATCCGTATCAGAATTTAACAAAAACAGCTCATAAATTTGTATTTTACAGCCTAGCAAAGTCGACTGGTTCCCCTACTCTGCTTACAACCAGACCCATCTTGAATCCTGGGCTTGGGCCATTTCTATTCTTAGAAGTCGGGCTTTTCTAAACTGACCTTGTGTTTTGTTACCAGAGTAGGATCGGGGGATTTATTTGGAAGAGCATTTGTGGCTTCTGGAGCTGCAGAGCCACGAGGGGGGCTGTGGCGTGGCCGGGTGAGCCCCTGACTGGGAATCAGGGACTCCGCTTTCATTCTGGCTCTTAGACAAGCCAGTTACCTCCCTCTTCTGTGTCCTGGGGATAATTACAGCCTCCCCCAGTTGGCTCACAGTGTCACTGTGGGGATGAATGAGATAATAGACGTGAAAGCTCTTCCAGCCCTTCAGAGGGAAGCAGTGTGGTCGTGGATTTAAGAGCCAATAGAGAATAGGATGGGATGATCGCTTTTGGATCAACCTCAGGCATTTTAGGAAAGGTTTAGGATGACCCTTTTGAAAGCAGGGAGAAAAGGCTTTCGGAAATAGGTCCACTGTGTTATTATTTACGGTACTTTTATCAGTAGAAGTACCTCTGGTTCCTCCAGACTCACACCTGTGTTTCCTCAAAACCACTGTGGCCTCATTCCCCGCCTGGATTGGCTCCAATTAGAAGACCCCGTTTGTTCCTGTGGCATTTCCCTCACAGTGACGTTTATAGTTGCTGTCATTTTTCTCTGGAGAGGATGCTGGCACCTGGATCCCCATGTCAGGGCACAGCTGCGGCTGTTCCTTCCTCCAGGAAGGAGACATAAAGAGACATATTCTGAGGAATCTGAATCAACTCCACATGAAAGATTAAGGGCCAGTCCCCAGAGGCTGCCACGTACGGAAGAAATAACCTGTTAAGGCTGGGGGGACTTGGGGGCGGGGAACTCGAGGACAGACAGTTCTGCAAGAATGGATAACATCAGGGGAAATCACTATTAAAGCAGAAGCGGGCCTCTGTCCAAGGAACCTTACCACAAATGTGCAGGAGGCTTGGGTGGTGGGAACAGGGAGCAGGGGCCGTGAGGTTCGTGCCCCTAGGGACGAGAGGGGCTGCACTAGAAGGAACAGGTGCTGCCAGGTCTCCCCGAGAGGGCGGCCCGTCCCGGCAACAGGGCGCAGAGGTGCAGGGTGTGGGCGGGGCGTAACACTGCCTGGCTTCATTTCTCGGCGCTCCCAGTGCCCTCGGGGAGGTTACCAGACTTCGCTGATCTTTGAATTCGTCGTCAACACCAGCCCTGTCCCACAGGGACCCTGTGAAGGTTGAGTGAACTACTAAAGTAATGTGTGTGACCTGCTTAGCGCAAGAGCCGGGCCCAAGTTAGTGCTTAATAAATGTTCCCTATTGGCAAGTGTCGGGGTAGTAGCGCCTCATTCAGGGGTTTTTGTTGTCAGTGGTGGTAGTGGTGGGTTTGGGTTTTTCGATTTTATGTCTTATTGTTTTTGTATTTTCTCTTAAAAAAAAATTGTAGAATGGCATCTCTTAAAAATCTGCAGCAGACAGTACTTAAGGTCTGCTCTGCAGGGCCTTTCATTGTGGGCATGGTGACAAACTGGCTTTAAGTGACAGAGCATCGTTAAGTGAGGCTGGCTGTGCTGTTGGTGACAGCCCCGCCCTGTTTGGGGGATGGGGAGTGGGTGTGGACGTCACTGGGAGAGGACGGTAGCTGACGAGTGAAGACCTCCGGCCTGCTGTGACACGTTCCCCAGTGACTTATTTCCCCCCTTTTTCTGACTCATTTCTCTCCCATCCCCCTCCTTTCCTCCTCTTCCCTCTCCCCACCACCCTCAACACCCCCTCCCAGCCAGCCCTCCCTAGCGTCTTCCGGCACTGGGGATGTTGCATAAAGGGAAAATACGGCATGTTTACAGAGAGGGTTTTCAAGAAGTGTTAATTTAATATGCTAAAGTGTTCCCTTCAGCATTTTACCTTTCTTGTTGTTTTCACAAAGCAGCCAAGACTACATAATGAGCCCAGGGCTGTGCCCTCTGGTAGCGTGGTGGCTCATTACCCACTGGCGGCCTCCATCCGCCCTCACGGCTGCATGGGGAGCCATTACGGTCATGATGGAAATCTCAGAAGCCGTTACCAAGATGCAACAGAGGGCCTGCTGCAGACAGCCTAATGGACTCATTCGTAATTGGGAGAGGGAAATGAGTTAGCGAGCTGGGGCCGGTTTTGATGAGAGTGGAAGTGCGCATGCTAAATGTGATAAATGAATAGGAATGTGTGTTTGCGCAGTGGGCTCTACAAGGCTTTCCATCTCTCCCGGGGATTGGAGGCGTGCTGACAAGCCGTGAGGAGCGAGGAGGAAAGGGCTCGGGGGAGGCAGGCGAGACTCAAGGAGAGTAGCTAAGGAGAAATCGGTGAGGAAAACTAATGGCAGTAAAATCCAAGGAAATGACTGCATCTGCCATGGAAGTAGTAATTAGGAAGCATTTGGTGTGCGTGTCTTTAACCATTAAAATAGGGACGAGGAGGAGCCCTGGCGCTTGTTGTGGGAAACGGGGTGGGGGGTGGGGGCTGTGAAGTTCCGAGAGGGAAGCCCTTTCAGGGAGCGTCCTCGGACCTGGTGGTCCACACAGATCCTGCCAGCTCCACGCAGAGCTCATTCCTGAATCACCGCAAGAGCCCTCTCTCCCAAGAGCCACTGGAGATCCCGCAATGGCAAGGCCCTAAAGGCCCAGAGGCAGCCGTTGCACAAGGGAAGGAGCCCAGGCTGGGGGTGCCACACCACCAGTGCATCTAGGCCAGAAGGCTTCCTGCCCTGGGGGGCTGGAGAGTCACCTCGTAAGCCCCCATGCCCAGCTCTCCAAGCTGAGGAGTGCTGGCTGCAAGCATAGACACACACGGGGCTGATTTCCAAAACCCGGCATTTCCTTCTGTTTGTCAGTCAGCTCCCAAGATTTCAGCAGCCGGGTGGAGAGAGTGCCCCAGGCGTCCCCAAGGGCAGCCCGGGCCTTTGTTGCCTCTCAGGCTGCGGTGGTCTGTTGACCGGGAATCCCCAATCTGTCTGAGACCATGTCCTTCTTGGAACTGTCCTTGTTTTACTTGTTTTCTCTGCCATGTAGCTCCTCAGCTCTATTCTAACCTCCAGACTCTGGTGTCCTTTCCCATAAGTCAGACCTTCGTGTCCCTAGAGCTGCAGCCTTAGTGTGTCCCTTTCTCCCAGCGACCTGCTGTCCTCAGCCTTTCTCTGGATCTCACTTTTCCTCTTGGGGCAGCCTGATTTAAGCCTTCGGGGTTGTCCTAGCTCTCAGGGCTCTTCCTGCTCCCAAACATTGTCATCGCTTTGCCCAGGAAGACCTTTCAGCCTTTCTAAACAGCCTGAGGGAAAACATGTAATCCTTCAGGGAAGAAGGAAGCACTGGAGCCAATTAATTGAGCCCCGGCCCGGGGCTGGCAGAGCACCTTACTGAGGTAAGAGGCCAAGCGGGGTGTCTCCAGCCCTCAGTCCCACCTCTGTCCCAGGGGCACCCTTTCCCCATAACATTCCCAAGTACGTAGGAAAACTTTCCATTTTCTTCACCAACCACGAGAAGATTTCTAATTAGCTCTCTAATGGGATGATGATGGTCCTGTTCGGCAAAATTTAATTGACAGCCTGTGCGGTTGATCACATGATGGATCCCACCTCTCTCTGAAAACGAGCCTGAGGAAACCAGCCAAAAAACACAGATACACTGAGACCCCAAACAGCTCAATCCGGGAGAAAGCAATCAATCCATAGAACGAGGCTGAGAAACACTATCAAATATTATAAGCTAAAGGAAGTTATTGAAAAAACACGAAGTGTGGTTCTGATTTTCCTAGATGTCATGGAAAGGGGACAGCTGAATGGATGCCTTTGACTACTAGCAGAAGCATATCATTGCATCAGGAGAAACTGACTTTTTCCCAGCCAGTGTCTGCTGTTAAATATACCATCAGTTATGCTGTCAACGTCCCTTAAACCAAGAGCCTCATCAGACACTCCCATCGATATTAGAAGATCGAGATTGTCTATGAAGAGCTATTGCTTAGATGTCCTTTAGTAAAAGCCGCCCCCCCCGCCCCGACCCGTGTCAGCCCTGGACTAAGCCCTAAGAGACTAAGAGACTACAAAATTCAAGGGCCTGCTGTGCCCATACTCTCATTCTAGTGAGGCAGACCTGAACTTGGATAACTAGTTCAGTTACATAGACAGTAACAGAGGGTTTGGAAAACACACAAGAAGTCATCAACCGGTTTGACAAATATTTACTGAGTACATGATGTAGAGCAGACACTGACCTAATCACTGGAGACAGAGCAATACATAAGTGGCATGGTCCCTGTCCTCATGAAGCTTACGGTCTAATTCTGACCCAAGGGGAAGGAAGAAGATCCAGGTGGGAGACAAGGGGAGGTGGCATTTGAGGTGGGCTGTGAAGCTAGAAGTTCGTTGGAAATCAACAGGAATGAGATATCCAGGAAAATCCCAAATATTTGGAAATTAAACAGATTTCTAAATATGGGTCAAAGAGGAATTACAAGGGAAATTTGAAAACACTTTAAACTGAATGGTAGTAAGAATACTACGTATCAAAGTCTGTGGGTTGCAACTAAAGTAGTGCTCAGAGAGGAATTGATGGTTTTAAATGCTTATATTAGAGTAGAAGAAAAGTCCAAAATCAATGACCTAGGTTCCACTGTGAGAAGGTCGGAAAAGGACACAGATAAACCCAAAATGAGAAGGAAGGAAATAATAAAGAAAACAGCAGAAATTATAGAAATGGGAAACAGACAGTTGAGAGAAAACCTTAGCTAGACTGAACAAGGGGGGGAAAACACACCAATACCAATATATCAAGAATGAAAAAGATGTTATCAGTACAGGTCTTACAGACATTTAAAGAATAATCAGGATGGGAGTTCAACAAGCAGAAATGGAGAGCATGAAGTCCAAATAACAAGAGTTGCTAGTTATATGTGGGTTTGGAGGGGCGTGGGAAGAGGGACTTGGCATAGATGACAGTGAGGCTAGAAATTTCGCTTGGAATCGGGTACTAACCAGAATTGTCGCTTTCTGCAATGACCCAGGGCCCGTGTTCACGGTCCCACTCCCTGCTCCTTACAGCACAGTTCCTGATGCATAGGTTCAGATGTGCTCTTTGACCATTAGATTCTGAAACCGAGGACAAGTCACCACATGGGCCATAATACCCTGCTTTCAGGGCACCTGAACTTCCTCAAAACATTTTTGCACATGGGACATTTTTGGCCAGTAAATAACTTTAAGAGATCTGAGTCTGCCACCCCCAGAATATGAGGAGACTTTGTTTCTCCCCTCCCAAACTATTAGCTCCTTGTCAGTTGGGCTCACAGATTTCAGAAATGATCTGATGCCATCCTAAGACCATGCTATCATCCTTGCCATGATTTATATGCTTCTGAAAATGGGACTCTTTTTTTAAGATGAGTCTGAATGTTCATAGCAGAAGATGCTTGTCAAAGCCTAGCTGCTCACTTACAGCTTCCGAGTCAACAGGAGCCCACCCAACACCTAAGAGAGTGGGGTGGTGGCATGGGCAGGCTTTCATCTACCTGCGCCACGAGTCTGTGGACAAGGCCCCAAGCTGCTCAGCCTTTCACATGCACGAGTCCTGGCTTGTCTCTGCTGCTTTGTGGTGGAACTGGTCCTCCCTTGCTCTCTCTTTCTCCTCTGCCCCAGTATCCACCTGAGAGGCGATGTTTCATCGTAGCGAAGACCATAGACTCTGGAGGCAGACTCTGTGGTCCTGAGCAACTTACCTTCCCTCTACGCCCCTCAATTTATCATCTGTACTGTGAGCAAATTGAGAGCGGCTCACTCATAGGGTGGTGGTGAGGAGTTAAATGACTTCACATACTTAAGACGGGCCTAGGAGTGCGGGCGGGAAGGGTCACAGCGGGTGAGTGTGCCCTGTATGCTAAGTTGAGGGGCAGGGCTCCGGGCACCTGTGTCTTTATTTACCTGAGTATCCTTGTGCCCAAGAGAGCAAGGCATTCAGTAGCAAATTTAAACACACACACACATGCACACACACACACACACCGTGACAGGTTGACACCTGGTAAGTGCGGGAAGTGTTAGGAAATCTCAGGCTTGGCTGTGGGGCTCTTGGATCCCTCGGGTTAATTACCCTGGCGGTCCTCTGTTGGTGGGAAGCTCCACGCTGTCCCTCCCTCTGTTGACCCCAAGTACCCTGGGTTGGACAGCAGCAGTTTGGTCAGGAGTCCCTGCCCTGCTGGGGCTGGTGTGCATTGACCCTCAGTTAAGACTGAGACTCTTGTGGGGTCCTCCAACCTTCTGAGACAGTAGATTTCACGAACTGGAAGCTTTCCCCTTCCCTAAAATAGCCAGGTGCTGGTTGCTTGTGCTATGACATCGGTGCAGGCAAGAGAGGAATATCTTGAAAGGGCAGAAAAACTGGACAAGGATGGGGAAGAAGAGGGAGGAGAAGAAGCCCTCATGTGGGACTTTGATCTCCTCAGGTGAGAGTGAGTCAGGCACTTGTGTTCGACCTGACATTTTCAGAACATTCTCACGTGCATTATCTTACCAGTTCCTTACTACAAGTTTGGGAGCAAGGGATGGCCTAAGTTGGTATTTGCACTGGAAATGAAAAGGCTAGAGCCCAGGAAGGCCAAAGGGCGTGCTCAAGGTCACATGGCTACTTCCAGGCACGTTGGGGACCGGAGCCCAGAGGTGCTGCCTCTCGGAACTCCCCCTCAGGGGAGTGTGGAAAGTCGCCGTGAACCACCATCGGAGCAAACTGCACGCCCCACTCTTGGCAAAAGGACGGGCCTGGCTCATAGCAAGACCAGCGCCGAGCGCTCTGGGACCCTGCTGACACCGCGTTTGAAACTCCGCCAGGGAAGAGGAATGTCCTGGAAGTTTAGCCCTCTGTTGGCTGTTTCTGAGAGAGCGTTGTTCTCCGATGCTGGATTTAATGAATAAATTATAATAACTTTTGCATTTTTATCCGTGTCGTGCGTGTTTATCTGCCCTCCCCATGTAATTTCCCTCTCCCCTTCTACATACTGTATTTCTTTTCAGGCCACTGAATTTTTTTTTTTTTGAAAGCGCTCCTTCTCAGTAATTGCTGATAAAGATGCATATACCTCCTTGTTCTGCGTTTGTAAGTGTATGTGCTCAGAGCCGGGAACTCAGGGAGGAATGTGTGGAAGAGGGTATGTTTACACTTCCAAGGGGAGGTGACTCTTAGGAGCTGAGAAATGGAAAGGGAAAATGGTACATGACCCCTGGTGGTATGTGAACTCCTTAGGGGATAGGAGGTGTCTTGCCTGCCTGTCTCCGGCACTGGAATAGGAGCTTACCTGCAGTAGCACGGAAGTGCATCTGTGGAATCCATGTATCCATGAGCAGGCTCGGTGGCTGAGGGGCTGGATGACCAAATGAATGGATGGAGAGATTGATGCTAAAGCATCAAAGTCAAGTCTCATTTGGCTGGTGGTGTGAGGGAGTCTTTACAAATACTCCTCCTCTGGATTTCATTACAATATTTTGTCTCAGATTTATTCTGCCCAATTCTCAGGATTTCTTTATGTTCTTAGTGGGAAAAGTTGATTCTGTTATTTTTATGAAACATACTCTTTTCCCCCAAGTGCTCCATCAGTGTAACCATGATTGAGAGATCGGAGTAAACTCCAGGAGGAGAGTTAACAAAGCGTAAGAATAGCCTGAATGTGACTTCTAATATGCAATCTTTAGGTTTTCTACTCTTTCTACTGGTTTATTAAATAACCTTTCTTGGAAGGTCTACTAATTCCTTTGAGAAAAGATACTTATTTT
This sequence comes from Balaenoptera ricei, assembly GCF_028023285.1. Lineage (NCBI taxonomy): Eukaryota > Metazoa > Chordata > Mammalia > Artiodactyla > Balaenopteridae > Balaenoptera > Balaenoptera ricei. The sequence goes on along the minus strand of NC_082653.1, from coordinate 76,531,645 downwards.
ACATTGTGTTATAATATACTAAGCACTGTTATTACTAGGATGTTTTTGAGAGACAGGGAACAGTCTTTAGAACTGAGATACAGTTCTAGGAAATTAAATAAAATCCACTGACCAGAAAGAAATGTAACATGATAGGGCAGGAGAAGAAATAGTCTCTGCCCAAAATATCAACCATGAAAATAGTAAGGATTTATGTGCAGCAAATCCTGAAGTTAGAATTTAAAATAAATAAATGGAAAGGATGGTATGATTTGAAATCAGCTTCCACTTTGAACTAGGCATTCAAGACTCAGAATAAAAATGGTCCTCTTCATTGCAGAACTGATCTTTGTAGCCAATGCCTCATCTCCACCAAGAGCACTTTATTTGAGAATCAAGGGAAGTCATTGCTAAGAAAGCTTGTCTTCTTAAACCATGAGTGACTTTCAAAGAAACAAATATCAAATTGGGAAATCCCTGCTAATCTTTCCCTTCAGAGTCTAGGTTTGGGGGTATGTGTGTGTGTGTGTGTGTGTGTGTATACTTTTTTTTTTTTTTTCCTCAAAATTAATAGTAGTCAGACTCTGATAGAGTATTCCTTCTTTTTACCACTCTTGAAAAGCATAGTGCGCCTCAGGTTGATTCAGCCAGTAAACGGTCAACTTCCTAAAGAGATTGTTTGGGATTCGTGACGAAGAAAATGCCAGGATCTGGGTGCTGTAGAGATCAGAGCCGTGATCAGAACCAGAAGGGGGGTTAGGACTGTCCCCGACTTTCTTCCTCTTCTGATGAGCTCCCCGCATCCCCACTGCCCTCTCCCACCCTTGACCCTTCAGTCCCACCAGCTGCTGTTTTTCCTTTCTCTGTAGCCTCCCACTCAAGGCCACTGCAGAGAACAGGCTGAAGGCTCTTGTATTCCCTGAAGTGATTCATTGCTTAGTAGGAACTTCACTAAACTTCCCAATTGGATTTTTCTTGGTTTTGAAAATCAAACAGAGTTCAGAAAGTAAACATCCCAGGTAGACATCCCAGCCCAAAGCAGAGGAAAAATGTCTCATTTAACATGTTTTGGCACAGAACAGAATTTATGAGCATTTTCAATGTTTTGATTTTTTTCCCCCAGTCACTGTTATTCCTTACCCCACCCCCAGAGTTAGGTGTGGAGAGAGTATGTTGGCTGGTTTCCATGGTGACACCGAAGAAAAGTCATTTTTTAAAGTAGGTTTCTACTGTGTTATCTCACATGCATGAAACATCAACATCTACGCTGTGTGGCTGTTACCCCCAAACGCGAAGACATATAAATGGCTGGAGGATTTTATATAAATAGACAAGTGGGGGTGATGTTTTCCTTGGTCTCGCGCCGACCCTAGTAACAAAAGTCTCTCAGTTACCCAGGGCACCTGGCCTGGAGCAAGGGAACAGTTCTGCTCAGTGTTAAACAACCTTCTCTCCTATGAATACCATTGAAAAAAAAAAAAAAAACCACAGCTCGCATTTAAAGTCCACCCCCTCCAACTAAAAAGTAGTGCTCAGATGAGAAGTTCCCAAATAACCAGAATTTTCAAAGCTTAATCTGTGTTTTCAGTCTAACTTACTTGATCAACCACTGCAAATACCCCCTTATCTGTCCAAGGAGTCATCTAGAACCTTCCTGCCCCAGGAAACACGCAGTTGCCGCCAGCCTCTCGGAGAGATGAGGTTAGGAAAGCCGAACTTTTAATAGCAGAAGTTTGGTAAAGCTCTCGCCTCTCCTCTGCCACCCCAACTCGCCTGCAGAGTTTTGAAGTGGAAGAGCATAGATAAACTGTCTCATTGTTTCCCTTACATGTCACCATGATGTACTTGTTACATTCTGTAACTGAGAATATACTTGGTTTGGGGAAGAGTAAAATGGACAGCACTGCCTTATCTTTGGAGAATAGTATCATCTTGCATGTGGAGAGTGCCTTTAACTTTTCCAAGTTCTCTCTTGCATGTGAACTTTCTAATAATAGTGGAAGATAGTTTTTTCTTGGTATACTCTTCTTGTTTTAAAGCTACGGGGACAGAAGTCTAGTTTGCCCAGCATGTGAGGAACGAAGCCGAGTTGAGAATTCAGAACCCATGATTTCCCCCCAAAGCTTATGTTACTAATCCTGCACTTGGTGTCTTCCAGACAGCCGGTCTGCTCAGATACAAGGTGAGCAAGTACAAGATCACAGATATCTGGGACTGGGTCTCAGACACACTCAGACCGTCAGGAGGAGTTCATTCTTTAGTTATCAAATAGTTATTGAGCACCTGCTACATGCTGCATGCTGCTTTAGACAGCAGTGGCCACAACAGCCAAGAATCCCTACGTTCCAGTGTGGGGAGGGGCAGATGACGAACGAGTGAGTAAAATGCATACTGTGTCAGAGGATAAGCACTAGAGAGAAAATAAAGCAGGAAGGTGGGGGAGTGCTTGCAGTCTTAAATAGGGCGGCCAGAGAAGGTCTTTCCAAGGGAGACATTTGAACAAAGAGCTGAAGGTGCTAAAGGAGTGAGATTTGAGGATCTGGGGGGAGAGAAATCCAGGCAAAGAGAAAGGGTGGGGAGTGTGGGAAGCTGCACATATCGCTTTCCTTAAGTCTGCAGATGGCGGGCCTGTACTTGCTGCATGTGCTTGTATTCATGAGTGTATTGTCTGTTTGAAAACTTTTCTCAAATTCTGAGCTTGGTACATGGCTTTAATTTCTGCGGTAATGACTTCCTGCGCCTGGGGAGCTCTTTAATAGGTGCATTCGGAAAGTTGTAATCATTAGGCCTGGGTTGGTGTCGTATTACCTACGTGGAAAAAGCAGAATTGCTTTGGCACTGATTGGATCTTGGGGTGGTGAGTCTATTTTCTTGGTTTTTAATGCAGATCATTGAAAACATGTCAGGGCCCTGATCTCAAGTGTTTCTCTTAAATAGGGAGAATCATGTTTTTACATGCAGGGGGTACAGGAAGGGACTTGGGCTGGAGGGGGTGGGCAGAAGGGCTCTTATATTTTAAATGCCAGTCAGCTGCAACCACTAGTTATCTGGAGCCTGTTCAGACTCATTTGGAGAACAGTTGAATTTTTAAAGTGCCTTTTGATTCTCTCTTTCATTTATTTTAACTGATCTGCTGGGATTAGGAGCTTGGTAGGGGAACACCAGAATGCTTGCCAAAATGTGTGAATAATTAGAGCTCTGATGATGTGTGCCAGATAGAAGGGGAGTATTCACACTTCTGATTAGATTCAGCTAAATGCAGTTGTAAATCACTGCCGCCCCAGTCACGGAGCCCCGTCAGGAGTTAGCAGGGGAGGGGGCTGGGGGGCAGTGAGGGGACGAGGGGCTGCCCCAAGGCACGGGGTGCGGAAGAGGAGGGAGAGCAGGACGGCTCCAGCGGCAGCAGCCAGAGCGACGATAATTCTGGCATCTCTCTTCCAGTTCGGGTCTATCATCTTGAGTCTTGCTGGGCACCAAGCTGGCGGCCATCTTGACAAACGTGGATAAGAGGTCGCTGTTCTCTGGACACTCAGTCTCAGGGGAGGTGAATGAACAACTGTTGAGCTGTGCGATCAGTGTGTCAGAAGGACGGACACCAGACCGAGAGACCCCGGGGGAAGAAGGGGGTCTGCAGAAGGGAAAGGAGCAGAGAGAGTTGTATTTCCTTCTCAGAGAAAAGGTGAAGCTTCAGAGAGCTCAGCAAGGTGAATTAGTGGTTAGAGGAACTCCAAGCTAAGGGAACAGCATGTGCAAAGGCACAGGTGTAAAGGGGCTTCTCTTAGTCTTGGCGTGACGTCCATTGTGGCTGGAGGCGGGGAACAGGACAGGGCAGAAGGATGGGCGATGAGACTTGCAAAGTAGATGGGGCTAGACTATGAAGGGGCTTTAGTGCTCATTTAGAAAGCTCCTTTTCAAACTGCAGATCACTCCAGATGTCCTGATTCAGCCCTGACAAAGGGCCGGTGTCCCACCCCAGTGAGAGAACCCGCTTTAGTCACAGTCATTGATGGGAATGTGTTGGTCTTCTTTACATAGGCAGGAGAAAGAAATGCAGGGAATCACCACTCTCACGAGTGGGGAGCCTTTGGAGGTTAGTAAGAGGAAGAACGAAACAGAAGGTGGTTAACTTAAGAAGGAGGGTACCCGGCAGAAGCTGTGGTGTAGGATTATCAGTTTGTGGGGTGAGCCTGGATTGGATGTAGATGGGAGGTTATGGTCAAGGTCTGAACAAAGATGATGGTAGAAGGAATCCACGTCAAGAGAGATTTCAGAGTGGAATCAAATAGGGCCTGTTGGGGAGGACTCCATCTGTGTGCTGGGTTCCTTGGTGAGCTGAATGGGGCCCTGTCAGAACCTTGCGGTGGTCCTAGTGGTACACTAATCTTTCCTGATTAGTATGGAATGCTATAGCCAAAGACACAGCGTCCTGCAAAAAGCAGACAGTGAGTATATGTTTTAAAGACTGGCCCGAGGTCTGGAATCCTGGCAGTTTCCTAATCACATCCACACTTTTTCTCCCTCTGCTACACCACTGTTAGGCTCCCCACTCCCCCGTGTTGCTAAAGGGTAGTGGTGGTCTTTAAAAAAATCCTACTCGCCTCTCACTCCGTAAGCACATCACAGCCCATGAGACGCTGTCTCTGGTCCCTCTCTCCATCCTGTTCTTTGAAGAATGGCTCACTTTCTCTGTCTTGATAATGTAACAAGATGCTCTGAAATGAACTAGCAGCTTGAGGTGGGCGTAAAAGCCCAGGAAAAGGAATGCAGGGGAAATGCGACAGAATGGCATGAAACCCAAAGCAAATGGTAGAAATGAGCAACACATGGCGAATGTGGAACAGAGAGAAAAGCATAAAAATCACAACCACATCTGACATCTCTTGAAATGGCGAGAAACAGAGGAAACAACACATGTGGTTCTCTTCAAGTCAGAAAGATTCCTCTTCACCATTCCATGATGGTGTGAAGGAGACTCTTTTGGAAGACTTGAACCCTTTTCAAGTTGTTCTACCAGGGCTTTTATTTCTTCTGCTTTGGCCAGTAAGTTCAGACACTCAGGGAAATGCTTAGCCTTTTGCACCTTTTCCAGGCACAGAATAATAGACTAAATCGATGCTTTCCTAAGTCCGTGTCAAAGAAAATAATTTGAGGTGTGAGGAGAGAAAATCTAGAACTACTTTTTCTACTTATGTTTATCTTACTCTTTTAGATTTATTTATTATGTATATGTTTTAGAAATAGTAGAGTGGTGTATGATTACAGTGTATAAATAAGTGAAAATATATTGGCAGAGTTAAGCGATTGGTTTTTCTGTTTGTTGCCCCTTTTGGGGGGCACATGATCAATGTGCAAACCATCAGGGTAGTTACCAGGGTTACTAGTTGGGGTTGGGGACAAGAAGAATGCTCTAGAATTATGTGTTTCCTTATGGAAACAGGCGAGTCACCCGGATGGTCTGTTTCCTTCGAGCCTACAGGATAGCCTGTCAGGTCCTCTTAGAGCCTCAAATGCTCCAAATCTGTAGTCAGAACCCAGAGAAAAGGAAGTTCCCCAAGAATCCTTTGGACAAGAGATGGCCACATTTATTTAGCCTGTAATCAGTTGCAGAGCTGCACTCACAGGTGGCAAAACACGGTCAGAAGTCACCCTCAGGGACCCTCGCCCTCATAGGCCTGACTCCTTCACTGCCCTTCCCCCAGTGTTGCTGTCACTGTTGGCGGTGCAGGGTGTTTGTGCCGGGTTGTCTCACCCCCCAGCACCCTCCTCCAGGCCACGGTGTGCAAGGGTGCTGCGGTGTTGTGAGCCTTGCCCGTGACAGCGCTCCCCACACCAAGAGAGCCATAAACATGACACGTAATCGCTACAGCCAAACTAGAGCCAGGAACGCTGTGCTACGCTTGGGTGCTCTTTACCTTTCTCGCAGCCATCAGCTTTTCTTTTCTCTTTTTCCAGACTTAAACTCCAACCCAGCTCAGCCTCAGAAATCCCATTAGTGTTGGAGAAGCAGATGGCACAGGGGCGCCCTTCACTTGGGTTGTGAGCCGTGTCTCCACAGCTCAGGGCCTCACCCTCCCACCCCACCACCCAGGCTCTCTCTCTGGGGAGTATCCTCCCCATTCCTTCCTCATCTGCTAGACCTCTGCCCCTAGGCAGCCTGTTCCGAAACGATGCGTCTCTTGTAGGGATGTGTTCTGGTGAGAACAGAAAGACTCTCCTCACCTCGTTGCAGACAGCTGTGCAGCAGGACCCTCACCTCCAGCTGCAAGTGCTTCTCGTCAGCAGCTTATGAACAGCCTCGGGCTCCCTTTTTCCCGGCTTCCTCTCCAACCGTGTTTATCACACAGCTCCATCTTAACGGTGATCTTTCTAGATGTTAGACAAAGATAGAGCTCTTGTGTAAGAACACACCATCAGCAACAAATGGAAGATATTATCCGTTCAGGTTGTCAGTTGCCCCGTTTCTGTCTTATTGAAATAGGAGATGGACCACATCTGTTTGAAATCAGTGGAGTGAAATAATAGCTGGTGAGTAGAGTCCTGAAGGCAGTGGGCCATGATGGGATCCAGGGTCTCCTTCTATTGGAAGGGCTTTGCCCACAGCTCCCAGTGGTGCTTGTAGAACTCAGGCTCTCAAGAATGTTTTGTGTCTCCTGCAGAAAAGTAGTGATGGAAGCGGTTCGCGTGAAGAGGTCACTACTCTCAAAGAGCTTGGTTTAGAGGAGTCAGGTGACGTGTGGTAGGAAGGGCCCATCACCCCTCGTGCTGAGTGCTCAACCTCTCACCAGTTGTGAGCTTTTGGGAGGTTCCCTTTCAGGAAAAGCACTGAGAGCAAATATCTCAGGGATGGCATGGTCTTGTTGTTTTTTTTTTTTTTCTTGCTTTTTAAAAAAAATTTTTATTGGAGTATAGTTGATTTACAATGTTAGTTTCTGCTGTACAGCAAAGTGAATCAGTTATACATATACATATATCCACTCTTTTTTAGATTCTTTTCCCATATAGGTCATTACAGAGTATTGAGTAGAGTTCCCTGTGCTATACGGCAGGCCCTTATTAGTTATCTATTTTATATATAGTAGTGTGTATACGTCAGTCCCATTTTATCCCTCCCCCCCACCCCACTTTCCCCCTAATGACCATAAGTTTGTTTTCTACATCTGTAACTCTATTTCTGTTTTGTAAATAAGTTCATTTGTAGCATTTTTTTAGATTCCACATTCAAGCGATGTCATATGATATTTGTCTTTCTCTGTCTGACTGAACTTCACTCAGTATGACAATCTCTAGGTCCATCCATGTTGCTGCAAATGGCACTATTTCGTTCTTTTTTATGGCTGAGTAATATTCCATTGTATATATGTATGACATCTTCTTTATCTACTCTCTGTCGATGGACATTTAGGTTGCTTCCATGTCTTAGCTATTATAAATAGTGCTGCAATGAACATTGGGGTGCATGTATCGTTTTGAATTATGGTTTTCTCTGGATATATGTCCAGGAGTGGGATTGCAGGATCATATGGTAGCTGTATTTTTAGTTTTTTGAGGAACCTCCCTACTATTCTCCACAATGGCTGTACCAATTTACTTTCCCACCAACAGTGCAGGAGGGTTCCCTTTTCTCCACACCCTCTCTAGCATTTATTGTTTGTAGATTCTCTGATGATGGCCATTCTGACCGGTATGAAGTGATACCTCATTGTAGTTTTGATTTGCATTTCTCTAATAATTAGTGATGTTGAACACCTTTTCATGTGCTTTTTGGCTATCGGCATGGTCTTGTTCTGAAGTGGATGTGTTTTGTGAGTGAAGGATTCAGGAAACAGCCAAGGAAGATGTGATCTTTTCTCAAGATCCTCTGTACTCTCCATTCTTTGTCAGCGAGGGAGTTACTGGCATGGGTGGGGCCATCCCCACACGTCACAAGACACTTAGCAACACTGCTCTGCCCGTTAAATGCCAGGAGCTCTCGCCATCACCTTGACACCTGAAACACGGCTCCCACATTTCCAAGTGCTCCCTGAGGAGAGGTGAGGGAAGAGGGAGAGCCCAGGGGACAGAGGGGCAGCCTTCTTTCTGTAGACTGGGTGCGGCCAACCCATTATTTCACTCAGAATCCTGACTAAATTGTTCAACACATTTTTTTAAATTTATTTATTTTTGGCTGCATTGGGTCTTTGTTGCTGCACGTGGCTTTCTCTAGTTGCGGTGAGCGGGGGCTACTCTTCGTTGCGGTACGCGGGCTTCTCATTGCGGTGGCTTCTCTTGTTGCGGAGCACAGGCTCTAGAGCGCAGGCTCAGTAGTTGTGGCGCACGGGCTTCGTTGCTCCGCGGCATGTGGGGATCTTCCCAGACCAGGGATTGAACCCATGTCCCCTGCGTTGGCAGGCGGATTCTTAACCACTGCGCCACCAGGGAAGTCCCCGTTCAACACAATTTGGAAAGAGAAGAAACGTTGGTCCTCAAAGGAGGTACCTGACCCTGGTCCAGTACGTTGTCACGTGTTAACCCAACTACACCAGCCATTTATGCATCTGTTTGTGTCACTGAATAGTAACAGTGCAGTGAGACTTCCACATTTTAGGTCTAGAACTAGATTTACAAGTCAGTAGACTGTAGTGCGAGTCTGCGTGTTTATGATGATCCATGTGTGGGACACAGACAGTTTGAAAATTGGCCCAAATGCAGAGAACATTTTCACTACCAACAACACTACCAACAAAGAATTACTTTTTAAGAACACATTTCTTTTTTCTTTTTTTTTAAATTTTACACCGACCATCCCCCCTCTGCTACACAATCGAGATTGCTTGTTTGTTGAACTTAGCTGGCAATGACTTTATAATGAGAACAAAACCTATTTTGAAATTTTCAGTCTGAGATTTTCATTAATTTGAGGTCATGAATTTTTTTTTGAATTTTATTTTTTTTTACAGCAGGTTCTTATTAGTTATCCATTTTATACATCTTAGTGTATACATGTCCATCCCAATCTCCCAGTTCATCCCACCACCACCACCACCCACCCCCCCCGCTACTTTCCCCCCTTGGTGTCCATATGTTTGTTCTCTACATCTGTGTCTCTATTTCTGCCCTGCAAACCTGTTCATCTGTACCATTTTTCTAGGTTCCACATATATGCGTTAATATACAATATTTGTTTTTCTCTTTCTGACGAGAAGTCATGAATTTTAAGCTCTGTTATAAAGATCTTTTAATGCTTTCCTCTGTATTTAGACATTTTCTCATCTGCCCCTTTGCATGTTGCTGTACGAAGGTTGAGTACATAGATTTGTCGTAAATTAAATATTAAAGCTTTATAGACGGTTTTATTTCTTTAGGTTTGTTCTCCCTCCTCCAGCTCCTAATAGCCTCATGCACAGGCTTTAAAGGGAGGCAAGTTTAGAGAATTTTAATGCAGAGCGTTTACGGGAATGGGTCGAGGGGAGCTGCACTGACCCCGTATCACACCTTTGCCACACAATCGCAGGCTTCTGTTGAAACTATTCTGGAAGATATCTGTTCTCCCCAGAAGCTGTCCTGCATTGTCAGTGAAAAGGTATTAGGTGCAGGTGTCAAACATGACTAATGAGGCATGAGGAGTCGACAGCAAAATAACAGAGATTAGAGGTACAGAGGACTTGTGACTGAAGTGTGAATAGCAGTGTAGATGTGTGACTGACACAAAAAAGAGGGAGATGGGCTCGGAGGAGCAGTACCTATCATGCTTGTGCGAAGGATGGGCAATTTCAATTACTGGATTGATATCTCCTCATACGCTGTAGCGGGTGAGAAAAAAAAGTCTCAGTTGTTTTTTCTCTTTAAATGATGAGCTTCCTGCAAGTGTTCAGGCTTGGCAACAAAATTCCCAAAATCTTCTAAGACAAGCCAGAGTCATCTTTTGCTGTTTTTCAGATTCACACAACTTGTTTTATTGTCAGAAAGGACGGGACGTATTTTGCTCATTAACTTTCCTTGTCATCAGGACATCATGGTAACAGTGCTGTGTCCACGGGTGTACACTTCCCTCCAAGCTAATCAAGTTGTATACATTAATTGCGCACAGCTTTATGTGTGAAAGAGAGACAGTGCAGTGTTCTCCTACTCAGGGGCCCACAAGGGCTCTGATTGGTGTATTGTGCCTTCCTGAAGCCTGTATTCTAAATGAAGGAGACCAAGAAAACAAATCAAAGAACAGTACCATTAGGTGTGCCAAAGGCTACACCTGAGTAGAGCGACACACTGCAGCAGTTGGGAGATTCCAAGGGAGCTAGCAGGGCCCAAGGCTCAAACTCCAGTGAATCACGTGACTTCGGGGCGTTGTTTTCTCTAGTGGCTCTGCAGAGTCTGACTCTGGGCCTTCACCCCATCGGTGCTCACTGAATGACAATCATTGTATTTTTATTTGTTCATTAGCCTCAGGGGAGACTACCAAAGAGATGAATTTTAAGAACTGCCTTGTTGGATAAGAAGCAGGCGTCTAGGCAAGAAGGAAGAGAGAAGCAGAAGCAAAATGAAACCAGGTGGGGGATGCTTTCCTCCCCCCCCCCCCCCCCCCCGGTCCTTTTTGCCAGTTCTCCCAGAGCAGAGAAGGAGATGAAGTTAATGTGAAGAATGTTGATCCTCTTAAAAGCGGCTCCAAACAATAGACCCAGGACAGGTTTCTAAACAGCTGTGATTCAGATTAGAGGCAGGGACTTGATGTATTGCCCCCATTAGAAAGTGTCCTAATGGAAAGGGCCTGCACTTCTCTGGGTCCCATCTGAATTAAACAATTGGAGTATTTTAAATCAAGGGTCATAAGTGTCAACAAGATGAAGAGCTTTGCCTCTTGATTAAAAGAGGCCTATAAGTTACTTAGGAAGTCCTTGCTGGCGCGAGCTGCACGTGCTGACTCTTCTGAAGCACTGTTTGTGTATTTTGGGTTTTTTTTTTTAACTTTAGTGAAGTATAGTTGATTTACAATGTTGTGTTTAATTTCTGCTGTATGAAGCATCATTACACCCAGGGTAAGTCCAGCTGTTGTCCCGAGGAGAGAGCAGGAAACTGAGACTAAAAATGCAGCTGGAGAATTTAAATCACACACTCTTGGGGAGAATTGAACCCACGGACCATGGGGTTCGGGAGCAGTAGTGCCTCTCAGATTTCTCTGCCAAATTATCCCCCTGGCAGGGATCACATAATCCCGAGCAGGCTGGGATGGGAACCCAAGTGGTCCACTTCCATTTCATAACACATTTGTGTTTGCCTCAGTGTCAGTAATGTCTCAGTTACCTGTCAGGTTAATTACCAACCCCTCCTTCCCAGTCTTAAAGTCACGCTCCAGGACCAGACACTGTCCTTGAAATTGGTGTCCCTCCAGGCATACCGCTTTGCACCCAGTTTGAGAAGCACTGGCACAGCAGAAGCCCCCAGAGCCCCACGTGCAGTCTTGCGTCCAGCAGAGTCCCTCGAGTGTCCTTTTCCCCCCTTGGCCTGAAGATAATGCTGAAGTCACAGTCCTAGTGGAAGGCTGCAGACTTGCCAAGAATAAAAGGAGAACGGGGGGCGGGGTGCGCAGGGGGAGAGCAGAGCCTCAGCAGCAGTAGTGAGGGCGACGGCGTCTGGAGCAAGAGGCAACAGATGTCTCTAGGTAGATGCCCTTATGGCAACTCTTCTGGAGAGAGAGGAAAATCCCAGTAATAATAACAGGGTTACAACAAATGAAAATTGGAAAATAAACAGATGGGACATGCCTCATAGTTTAGCTTTTATCATCAATAATTCTGAATCTGCAAGTGAATATGGCTAACTGTAGTCGAAACCATCTGCCTTTCACTTTAAGATCCTGTGTGGAATCCTATTCTCCACCCAGGGGAGAGTGGGGGGAGGCGGGAGAGGGAGGAAGAGGGGGAGAGAATCATTATTCTCAGCTGTCCTGTGAAAACAAACATGTGATCGCACCTCGTGGAAAGGTCAAGTGCAGATGGACACCATCCATCTCTAGAAACTGAAGTCAGCAGACGTCACCCACTGTGCTCTTTCCGGGCTTGGGAGGACCCCTTCTGGCTGCCCTTCTGATTTCAAGTGTAAGCGCCTTAAAGGCAGGCTCCCTGTTTCTTCTCACAGTCTGGGATGGGCATCCGGTGTTTAATCTCTACGGGGAGGATTAACTCAACTCAATGCATGGTGCTCCCAGCCCCTGCTGCGTTCCCCTCTGTCTTTCAAGTATTTTGGAGGCTTAGCTGTGGTCCCAAACTGTGCTGTGGGTATGGAATGCCACGAGAGGATGCGAAAGAGATCTTCCTGCCACAGGGAGTTAGAATCTGGTGAAACTGGAATCTCCAAGACAGGAGGCTGCTGATTCTGGGTGATTACCAACCCAAATCAAACCTTGTCTTAATCACCCACTTTTTGAAAATTAGCTTTTTATTCAGAAGGCGGTTATCATCACAGCCTTAAGGAAATACATTTAAATGGCAGGTCACCCACAAACTCAACTTTAGCCTGTTGTACCTCACATGCCCCCTTTCCCTAGACTAACCTGAGAAACATAGAATGAAGCTTTCATCACTTAGTAAATTGTTTCATCAAGAAGACTATATGTGAGGTGCAGATGAGTGTGGAATTTTTTTGGTTTTTTTAACATGACAGCAGCTGGCTTTTTTATTGAGCTTTCCTGAACATTAAAAAAATAGATAACTAAAACATAAAAACCAACCCAAAATATCTAAGGGGGGTTTCTGAGAAGTATGTGTGTGTATGCACATGGGCATGTGTGTCCACAAATACCAAGGTATTCCAAAAACTTTTAATTTTTTAAGTGTTGACTACTGTTTGTTCATACCCCAGTGGTGTTAACAAGCAGTGGATTGTTAGTGACAATCACACTGTCTCCAGCACTTCCAGCAGAGGCTTGATTTAATCGAAGAGCTGTCATTTATTATTCCGTTGCGCAGTTCCAGGGGGGTAGCTAACTGATCAAGCTCTGGCTCCTGGGAGCAGGGGGCTTTTTTTTTGTTGTTGTTATGTCTAAATCCTCAATACAAATTGCAGTATTTCTGGGCTCCCAGCGGGACCCATTAGAGCCTGTGGGGCATTAACGATCATTAATAGTGCTGTCAGAGAGGAAGGGGATGGGGGAGGGAAGGCAAGAAAGGGAGGAAGACGGGAGGGAGAGGAGGGGGGTGCAGAAGAGTAGCCAGGGAGTTGTGTAGCTTTTTCAGAAATGGAAAATTAATACATCTGCTTTGTTCATAGTACCCAATGTTTGATGTGTGTTAGCAGGCATCTTTAATTAGGTAGGTTAGTACCAGCCAAGTATTTACTTCCCTGTATTGAAATCCTTCATGTGGCTCAAATCCCACTTCCCCTTCCTCATCCTTTTCCCTACCTCCCCAGTGTCTTCCTCTCCCCAAGTCAGTCTTAAATCTCCAACTCCAAAAATGAAGCAGAAGGGGACTGAGGAGTGGGGAGAGTGATTCCCTTCAAAACAGCACACACACACACACGCGTTACAGCTGTAATTTACTACCTTGCCTGTGATATCCCATTAACTGTGATTCCTTTTAAAGTGTTTAAATGTATAGTAATCAGGTAGAAATGTTTTAATCACTTACTAACAAGCTTCCTTACCAGGGCTGTGAAGAGAGGCTTAGGTATTAATTAGGATAACATGCTAATGTTTGCATTTTAGGTCTACTACTATTGTGAGCCAGAGGACCCTGACCTGGGGTCCTGTTCAGAACTAAAGCCTTTTTCAAGAATCTTCCTTCTCTCAGAACCCCATGTCTATACCAGGCTGACTCACCTTTGCTTCCTTAGGGTTGTATGTTTTCCTCCTGTCTCTTCATTTTCCCTTTGAATCTCAGATTCTTGAATTCTAATCTTCTATCATATTCCCAAACCACAGAGAGGAATTTTTCTGAACTAATAATAAGTATGCCTTACTTGTCCCTTCCTTTCTCCACCCCGCACTGCGTGCCCATGAAGTACCAAACACTGTGCTTGACACAGGGACTGCAGTGGAGAGGAGGAAAACCAGGGCATTCTTCCTGCCCTCATGGAGCTTCTGCTGTGGCGGGAGAAGAATCCCACGGAGTCGTGTAGAATCACAACAGTGGGGCACAGCAGAGGCACAGGGGCTATGAGAAATTGTAAGGCATTCTGACCCAGGGAAGGTTGGGGGAAATTTCCTACGGAAGCTCCAGGTGAGTGGGATAAAGGAAAAGCAGGTTCGCAATTACTTTGTTCTAGATACCATGCTATGTGAGGCGTTTTTCCATGAACGAATTCAGCTGATCCTTACACCAAGCCGAGAGCATAAGGAGGGTTCTCCAATTTACAGATGAGGCCGCTAAGGTTCAGAGGAAGATGAGCTGCCTGTCGTATCCAGTGTAAGCCCACAGCACAGCTCCTGGCTAAGTGACCCCGGGTGCGGAGAGCTTGGCCCTTGGAAGGTAACTATTCCATTTTCTCTTTTTCACCTCTTTTGGCATCTTTGAGCCCAGATAAGCCAGGCTGACTGGCTGAGCCATTCAGCTCTCACGGAGGCCTCAGAGTGGTGGTGTGTGCTGCACACGTGGCAGGGACAAATGCCTGGCTTGCTGGGGCCTCGCAAGTTGGGCAAGACGGATACAAGAGAAGCGAGTAGGACCCTCAGTCCGTGGTCTCCAGTGTGGAAGAAATGCCACATTTCTTTGCCTCCTTCAATTTTCTGCTTGCAACAGCACTCCTGAAGGGAACTTGAACTTGAGTAACTCCTGGTGCTACATCAGGGTTGTGCCCGGGGCCAGTGTCCTACCACTTGCCAAAGGATTTTTTTTTTTTTTTTTTAAGAGACTTTAAATTAATTTATTTATTTATTTATCTTTGGCTGTGTTGGGTCTTCGTTTCTGCGCGAGGGCTTTCTCCAGTTGCGGCGAGCGGGGGCCACTCTTCATCGCGGTGCGCGGGCCTCTCACCGTCGCGGCCTCTCTTGTTGCGGAGCACAGGCTCCAGACGCGCAGGCTCAGTAGTTGTGGCTCACGGGCCCAGCTGCTCCGCGGCATGTGGGATCCTCCCGGACCAGGGCTCGAACCCGTGTCCCCTGCGTTGATAGGCAGATTCTCAACCACTGCGCCACTAGGGAAGCCCCCTGCCAAAGGATTTTGAAGTCTGGAAGTCCTCTGTGCTCTGCGTCCCCCAGCTCACTATCAGGACACTGCTCATCCCAGTCCGCACGAACACGCCGGGAGCCGGGGATGGCTGTCCTTCCTAGGGTCTTGCTTCCTCCTGTGGGCTGCCCCCAGAAAAGGGCCCGAGTCCCTGGTGCTCTGAAAACAGCCGTCTCCATCCTGGGCGAATCTTTTTCTAGTCTTAGTGAAGCCCCTCCCCATATCTCAGGCACTAGCCTTCTGGCCTCAAACTTGATCTTCCTTGTTCAAATAGATTTTGGTGGCCTTTAAACTCAGCGCCGGAATTATTAGCAATGGAAGAAACCTAGCTTCCTTTTCCTCTAGAATAAAGTGTGGGGAAACACTTTCATTCCTTGTTTCCAGTAACACAGTGGTTCTCAAAGTGTGGTCCAGGTATTCAGGGGGCAGGAATCCTTAAGACCCTTTCAGGAATTCCACAAGGCCCAAACTACTTTCGTTGTAATATGGCATTATTTGCCTTTTTCACCTACCCTCATTCTCTCACATGTAGAGACATTCTCTTTCATGTACAGTAGAGTTTTCCAGACATGTGATTGAAACAAATTGAACGCAAAAGCAGATATGAGAATCCAGGTGTCTTCTACTAAAACAGACATAAGATTTGCAAAAATGTAAAATAATGCTACTCTTCTCACTAATTTTTTAATTCTGGAAAATATAGTTATTTTTAATAAAAGTATAATTATTTTTATTAAAATATGTTTTTGTTAAAGTGTGATAGGTTTATTTTTTAATGAATTAATAGACATTTTACAATCTTTTCAGTTTTAATTTTTAATAAGATAACTATCAGTAGATATAACACACATAAACAGTAGCTTTTTAGAAGCCCTCAAAAAAGAGTGTAAAGGGGTCCTGAGGCCAAAACATAGAAAGGGAAGAAAAACCAAAACAGTCAAATTTCCGTATAAAACCAGCCTTGCCACATTGATAATTTCCAATTTGGATTGTGTCATCCAATGAGAGGAGGAGTTATTTGGACACTTTTGCCTTTCTTTCTCCTTTTTTCTTCTTCAAATCTGAAGAGTCCATCAGAAAATAGCCCCCTAAACCCAGGTAATCACACACCCCAGTTTCCCTGGCACAGTCCCAGCTCGTGTATGTCTTTTGTGCCAGCATAATAAGAGCTCCCCCTTTGGCTCTCAAAGGTGTCCCAGTTTGGTTGATAAATTATAGGTCAGCCTACCTGAACCCCCCTCAACTTCATGAGCTTATACATGACAAAGTAACATACCAATCTTTCTGTAATTCGGAGAGTTAAGAAGGAGCTCCCTTTGGATCGATCGGCAGGATGTGGCGGGCGGGGTGCGTTTCTGTGTGACCTTCCTCGTCCAGCTCTGAGTGTGGGGCTCCGTGCGGCTCTCTCAGCTGGCCGCTGGGAGTCAGCCCTTCACCTTTAAGGTAGCGGTGAGACAGTGGGCCGGCCACGTGCTCAGAGAGCTCAGCAGCAGCTAGCAGTGCAGATGACCCCCATATTCATTTGATATTGGCGACACAGAGGCGTTTGCAGGGCTTTTTCTGGACGTTGCTAAGCCTGCTGAGTCTAAGATTTCAAATGCTGTTTTGAGCTACTTGATTCAGAGGTGAAGCCAGACCACTTGGAGAGAAGCGTGAAATTCTTTGGAGTTCTTCAACTCACTTGTGACTCTATAAAAATTATCCAGGGCTCAGAAGCAAGGAAGCAGGTGACGACGACGCTTCAAATGGCCCTCCTGCCTCCACGGCCCCTTGCAGATCAGGGGCTGAGGCAGCCCATGAAGCCTTCTTTCCTTCCCCCTCCTCAGTGGGAAAATGTCCGTTGCTTCTCATAATGTTAGCTTCCAAGATTTGGGGTGTACTTGAAATACCCACCCCCCACAACAGAAGGCCGAGATCCTTGTTAAACAGGAAACCTCTCTCTCTCAGGTTCTGGGCCCAGGAGCACGGAAATTGGAATTCTTTTAAATTGACCATATGGTTAGTTCTGTGGCTTTGTGAAGCTATAAATCAGTGGAGGTGTAACCCAGCAGAAATGTCACCAGAGGAAATAATTTCCTTTGGCTTTTCCTCTTGTTACTTTCCAAAACTCACTTCTACAAAAAAAAAAAAAATTTAACCCATGCAGCTTTTACTATATTATAGACATTGGTGTGAGGTAAGGGAGGCCACACAGTCTTGGACAAGTGAGCAGGGGTCAGGCGGATCCAACAGTTTCAGCCACGTTC